>NC_091228.1:10207495-10507495 GCF_040958095.1 Procambarus clarkii
AATATCATGACAAGATAAAGGAACGCAAACCTATTCATAGGCACAATGTTGCTGATGACGTTTTAAATGTAATTAGCATGATTGATACCCATGATTATGTAAAGAAGATAATTATTAAGCCGAACAAAGTCCCCTGTGTGATACTGTATTCCAAGGAACAACTTGAAGATCTCAAGCAACATTTGTGTGCTGCAGGAATGGAAAAACCTAATGTTATCGGTGTTGACAGGACTTTCAATCTTGGCCCTTGTTATTTAACAACACTTGTGTACAAGAACACTAACTGTAGTAACGAAAGAAACATCAAGCAACCCTATATTCCTCGGGCCCATGTATTTACACTGGATGGTGAATACGAGACTTACTATCATTTTTCTCCCACCTAAGAGGCAAACTCGATAACTGTATTAATAACTCAAATGTAATGATTGGTAGTGATCAGGAAATCGCTTTAAGAAAGGCACTTATGTGTTGTTTTCCGAAGGCAACATTGTTATTGTGTAATAACCACCTGAAGGAAAATGTTCGCCACTATTTAACTGATAATATTGTTGTACAAACACGGAGAGGATTTGTATCCAAAAGAAAAATTTTTGGTACAAATGGATTAGTAAGAAGTGTTTGTGAGGATCAGTTTGAAAGGGGAATCAACAATCTCATATTTTACTTTTACAAATACCCAAAGTTCAAAGATTATTTTGATAGCCGTTTGAAATCTTCTCTATGGAATTATGTGTGTGTACCTCACGCAAAAGCCAAAATGGACACGTTATGGACTAATAACAATTGTGAGTCACTAAACCATATCCTTAAACTGACTATTGATTGGAACCCAAAAAACTGCCAGAATTAATTGAAAAAATTTGCAATGTTTCAACGCTCCAAAATGCTAGATCTGAGGAGAGCATTACACGGAGAAGGAAATTATATAATATCATCCAATTTAGATAAGTACCTGGTTCCTAAGGAAGTTTGGGACCAAAAAACTAAAGCTGAAAAGAGAGATTACTTATGGTGCTTTATATCGAGAAAACCTTATAATGAAAATACTAAAATATGTGCCAAAAACAAAATATTTTCAATCCCAAAAACACTTGGAATTGCCAAAAAACCATATCAGCGTAAGCGCCCCCGAAGTGAAAGAGCAGTTTAATTAAATGGTATATAATAAATGTGTTTTTGGAAATAGTAGCTGACGATTTTGTGTTGATATTGCATATCTCTTACCTAATTTGTATTATAAAATATGACATGATAGTGCGTTACAGACTTCAGTTAGGAAATAATTGGACTTGTAATGTGACTACTGATCCATCTGTATCCCAGTCATTTTACTATGTTAATCTTAATTAATTTATTCTTAAGCTTAATAACATTATTTAAATGTGCTAAATTTCCATTTATATATAATATATATATATATATATATATATATATATATATATATATATATATATATATATATATATATATATATATATATATATATATATATATATATATATATGTATGTAGGTATGTCGTACCTAGTAGCCAGAACGCACTTCTCAGCCTATTATGCAAGGCCCGATTTGCCTAATAAGCCAAGTTTTCCTGAAATAATAGATTTTCCCTATTTTTTTTTCTTATGAATGATAAAGCTGATGAAATGATGTATGAGGTCAATTTTTTTTATTGCAGTTAAAATTAACGTAGATATATGACCGAACCTAACCAACCCTACCTAACCTAACTTAACCTATCTTTATACGTTAGGTTAGGTTAGGTAGCCGAAAATGTTAGGTTAGGTTAGGTTAGGTAGGTTAGGTAGTCGAAAAACAACTAATTCATGAAAACTTGGCTTATTAGGCAAATCGGGCCTTGCATAGTAGGCTGAGAAGTGCGTTCTGGCTACTAGGGTACGACACACATATATAGTATATATATATATATATATATATATATATATATATAATATATAGTATATATATATATATTGTGACGGAGTTTTCCCCCCCCCCTTATAATTCTCCCACGCTGCAGTAAGAGTCATGTCCACTTTTCCCAAGCGTTCTCTACGTAGCAGGCTTCAATTTGATATATGGGAGAGAGTGGAGTGTTCTCGGAGAGCCGAGAAATTAGTGAAATAGTATATTTTTGGCCTGTGGTATAGGCCCTTTAGGAAGCCAGATGGCGCTGGCTTTCCTGATTCCCCGCCAAAAACTGTGTGACGTCAGTGGCACCGGATTGGTCACCGACAGCCAATGTGGCACCGGGAGCCAATGAAAACCTCCCGTGGCGAAAGTGACGTCACGAAGGAAGGGGGTCCGGGCAACGCCGCCGGCGCCAGCAGTCAGACACGACACGTCAAGGAGGTTGGACGTGCGACGATTGGTCCTGTCAGTTTGACAGTTGTTTCCCGCTCCCGTGGATTTACGCGTCACCTGAAGTCTGCCAGTACTCTGAGAGGTCTTCCCTAGTTCATGTGTTGAACCAGAGAGGGAATCGACGGTTATTGAGCAACAAGTGCTCCAGTCAGGTACTGTGCAAGTAGCAGTGAAGCCGTGCAGTGACGTATGTGAACGTCGGTGACAGTTCACCAGTTCGTGACGGCGTAGTGGCTGACAGAGCCACTGGGTAGCTGAGGAGAAGAGGACTATTTGGGATTCCGGACGACTGCAGCTGAGACGTTGGAGGCAGCCGTTGTTGGGAGAAGTCGACGGCCAGGAGACCGACTCCAACTCTACCTTAAGTCGAGACGGAGCACGGACCTGCAGAGAAGAGGGCACGGAGACGACGCGCTAAACGGTGGGACGACGAGAGGTTCCGGTAGGACACGACAACGTGTGTGTGGGGGCGTTCCCGACACGAGGACCAGGAGCTACATCTCAACTCTCATCGGAGGATAGGTTGAAGTAGGTGTTTCTAGTTTCCCTCTCCATTCCCCTTTAGTTAGCTATGTTATTCGGCTATATTATCTAGCCTGAGGATTTTATATGTCGTGAGCAAGTCTCACCAATGTCACAATAAAGCACCAGTGTGCAGGATATAGTACTATCTAGAGTACTGATAATACTTATGTTTATTATTGGTGTGTACAGGCACCCGGAACAAGTGATAAATTTACTGTGTTTTGTATATCTTTCTACAGATTTTGATGTGAACATATAGTGATAAATTATATATAATATTATGCCAGTATTTGGAAGTTAGGCTACGTGCCCAGAAACTATTTATTTTCCATGTATTGATGTCTGATTTATATACATTATATATGTCTATGTTCATGCAGTGATTAATCATTTGTGAGTACAGTGAATTATTGCGTTATCGCCCACGAGAGAAAGTACTGAAAACTCCAGTGTTAATATTTCAAAATATATCGTTGAATGAAGGGCAATGTAAAACCATTACAGTGAGACATTGTAGCATTGATTGTAGAAACGACTGTTTGAGCCCGAGTATAGTGTAACTAAGTAATACGTGCTATTTGTGCCCATATCGAGTGTGCGAGTTTCTAGTAATATTGGAGAACTTAAAGAAACAGCGCGCGTGAATCTAGAAAACAAGCAATAAACTTTCGCGCGGGGCCAGGCGATCAGCTGTTCTTGACACTTGACGAGGAGGGGAGGTGTTGCCACTTAGTGAGTGCATACTATTCGTGGGAACTACCGGCCGCAGCCAGGATCAGCTGATTTATTGATTATTGATTGGCCTTGTGACATCTTTCATGCATTTTAAGTAAAATACAAAATTACCATTGTGTTTATATCATCCCCTCCATTGATCTTGTGGCTATATTATACTGAAAGCATAGAGTGATAACAGTAAGTACCTGCCTGATCCCTGATCTTTCGAGTGTGACTTGCCAAGGCTTCCACTAATTCAACCAGTCCACTGAGGTGTTACTGGCCACCTAAAACACCAGTTGGCGACCTTGTGGTTAACCGTAGAGCCCGATTGTTGGGGAGGGCACATGACAGTCAAGTGAACGAGTCGTGTTCCCACTCCTTCTCAATCAGAGGCCGGTTGAGATTGACTGGGAGACTCTCCTGGCGTGCAGTGGCGCCGTGAGGATAGAGTGAAGACCCGCAGGGCTACGGTGAGTGACCTTGAGATAACTATTGTTCACCGAGTAAAGAGATAAGAACAGTAGTGAAACCCCCAACAATATATATATATATATATATAATATATATATATATATATATATATATATATATATATATATATATATATATATTTATATATATATGTCGTACCTAGTAGCCAGAACGCACTTCTCAGCCTACTATGCAAGGCCCGATTTGCCTAATAAACCAAGTTTTCATGAATTAATTGTTTTTCGACTACCTAACCTACCCAGCCTAACCTAACCTAACTTTTTTGGCTACCTAACCTAACCTAACCTATAAAGATAGGCTAGGTTAGGTTAGGTAGGGTTGGTTAGGTTCGGTCATATATCTACGTTAATTTTAACTCCGATAAAAAAAAATTGACCTCATACATAATTAAATGGGTAGCTTTATGATTTCATGAGAAAAAAAATAGAGAAAATGTATGAATTCAGGAAAACTTGGCTTATTAGGCAAATCGGGCCTTGCATAGTAGGCCGAGAAGTGCATTCTGGCTACTAGGTACGACATATATATATATATATATATATATGTCGTACCTAGTAGCCAGAACGCACTTATCAGCCTACTATGCAAGGCCCGATTTGCCTAATAAGCCAAATTTTCATGATTTAATTATTTTTCGACTACCTAACCTAACCTAACCTAACTTTTTCGGCTACCAAACCTAATCTAACCTATAAAGATAGGTTAGGTTAGGTTAGGTAGGGTTGGTTAGGTTCAGTCATATATTTACGTTAATTTTAACTCCAATAAAAAAAAATTGACCTCATACATAATGAAATGGGTAGCTTTATCATTTCATAAGAAAAAAATTAGAGAAAATATATTAATTCAGGAAAACTTGGCTTATTAGGCAAATCGGGCCTTGCATAGTAGGCTGAGAAGTGCATTCTGGCTACTAGGTACGACATATATATATATATATATATATATATATATATATATATATATATATATGCAAATCGGGCCTTGCATAGTAGGCTGAGAAGTGCATTCTGGCTACTAGGTACGACATATATATATATATATATATATATATATATATATATATATATATATATATATATATATATATATATATATATGTCGTACCTAGTAGCCAGAACGCACTTCTCAGCCTACTATGCAAGGCCCGATTTGCCTAATAAGCCAAGTTTTCCTTAATTAATATATTTTCTCTAATTTTTTTCTTATGAAATGATAAAGCTACCTATTTCATTATGTTTGAGGTCAATTTTTTTTTATTGGAGTTAAAATCAACTTAGATATATGACTGAACCTAACCAACCCTACCTAACCTAACCTAACCTATCTGTATAGGTTAGGTTAGGTTAGGTAGCCAAAAAAGTTAGGTTAGGTTAGGTAAGGTAGGTTAGGTAGTCGAAAAGCAATTTATTCATGAAAACTTGGCTTATTAGGCAAATTGGGCCTTGCATAGTAGGCTGAGAAGTGCGTTGTGGCTACTAGGTACGACATATATATATATATATATATATATATATATATATATATATATATATATATATATATATATATATAATCGGGCCTTGCATAGTAGGCTGAGAAGTGCGTTCTGGCTACTAGGTACGACATATATATATATATATATATATATATATATATATATATATATATATATATATATATATATATATATATATATATATATATATATATATGTCGTACCTAGTAGCCAGAACTCACTTTTTGGCCTACTATTCAAGGCCCGATTTGCCTAATAAGCCAAGTTTTCCTGAATTAATATATTTTTTCAAATTTTTTTCTTATGAAATGATAAAGCTACCCATTTCATTATGTATGAGGTTAATTTTTTTTATTGGAGTTAAAATTAACGCAGATATATGACCGAACCTAACCAACCCTACCTAACCTAACCTAACCTATCTTTATAGGTTAGGTTAGGTTAGGTAGCCGAAAAAGTTAGGTTAGGTTAGGTAGGTTAGGTAGTCGAAAAAGCATTAATTCATGAAAACTTGGCTTATTAGGCAAATCGGGGCTTGCATAGTAGGCTGAGAAGTGTGTTCTGGCTACTAGGTACGACATATATATATATATATATATATATATATATATATATATATATATATATATATATATATATATATATATATGTCGTACCTAGTAGCCAGAACTCACTTCTCAGCCTACTATTCAAGGCCCGATTTGCCTAATAAGCCAAGTTTTCCTGAATTAATATATTTACTATAATTTTTTTCTTATGAAATGATAAAGCAACCCTTTTCTCTATGTATGAGGTCAATTTTTTTTTATTGGAGTTAAAATTAACGTAGATATATGACCGAACCTATCCAACCCTACCTAACCTAACCTAACCTATATTTATAGGTAAGGTTAGGTTAGGTAGCCAAAAAAAGCTAGGTTAGGTTAGGTTAGGTAGGTTAGGTAGACGAAAAAACATTAATTCATGAAAACTTGGCTTATTAGGCAAATCGGGCCTTGAATAGTAGGCTGAGAAGTGCGTTCTGGCTATTAGGTACGACATATATATATATATATATATATATATATATATATATATATATATATATATATATATGTCGTACCTAGTAGCCAGAACGCACTTCTCAGCCTACTATGCAAGGCCCGATTTGCCTAATAAGCCAAGTTTTCATGAATTAATTGTTTTTTGACTACCTAACCTACCTAACCTAACCTAACCTAACCTAACTTTTTTCGGCCCCCTAACCTAACTTAACCTATAAAGATAGATTAGGTTAGGTTAGGTAGGGTTGCTTAGGTTCGGTCATATATCTACGTTAATTTTACCACCAATAAAAGAAAATTGACCTCAAACATAATGAAATGGGTAGCTTTATCATTTCATAAGAAAAACATTTGAGAAAATATATTAATTCAGGAAAACTTGGCTTATTAGGCAAATCGGGCCTTGCATAGTAGGCTGAGAAGTGCGTTCTGGCTACTAGGTACGACATATATATATATATATATATATATGTCATATATATATATATATATATATATATATATATATATATATATATATATATATATATATATATATATATATATATACATATATATATATATATATATATATATATATATATATATATATATATATATATATATATATATAGTAGCAACTGAAAACTCACACCCCAGAAGTGACTCGAACCCATACTCCCAGAAGCAATGCAACTGGCATGTACAAGACGCCTTAATCCACTTGACCATCACGACCGGACATAATGAGGTGATAGCCGAGGCTATTTGAACCACCCCACCGCCGGCACTCGGATAGTAATCTTGGGCATAGCATTTTACCAAATCACCTCATTCTTTGGGGCACACGTGAGGAACACAAATGCGAACAAGCCTGAATGGTCCCCAGGACTATATGCAACTGAAAACTCACACCCCAGAAGTGACTCGAACCCATACTCCCAGAAGCAATGCAACTGGTATGTACAAGACGCCTTAATCCACTTGACCATCACGACCGGACATAATGAGGTGATAGCCGAGGCTATTTGAACCACCCCACCGCCGGCACTCGGATAGTAATCTTGGGCATAGCATTTTACCAAATCACCTCATTCTTTGGGGCACACGTGAGGAACACAAATGCGAACACACACACAAATGGGTGTGAGTTTTCAGTTGCATATTGTCCTGGGGACCATTCAGGCTTGTTCGCATTTGTGTTCCTCACGTGTGCCCCAAAGAATGAGGTGATTTGGTAAAATGCTATGCCCAAGATTACTATCCGAGTGCCGGCGGTGGGGTGGTTCAAATAGCCTCGGCTATCACCTCATTATGTCCGGTCGTGATGGTCAAGTGGATTAAGGCGTCTTGTACATACCAGTTGCATTGCTTCTGGGAGTATGGGTTCGAGTCACTTCTGGGGTGTGAGTTTTCAGTTGCATATTGTCCTGGGGACCATTCAGGCTTGTTCGCATTTGTGTTCCTCACGTGTGCCCCAAAGAATGAGGTGATTTGGTAAAATGCTATGCCCAAGATTACTATCCGAGTGCCGGCGGTGGGGTGGTTCAAATAGCCTCGGCTATCACCTCATTATGTCCGGTCGTGATGGTCAAGTGGATTAAGGCGTCTTGTACATACCAGTTGCATTGCTTCTGGGAGTATGGGTTCGAGTCACTTCTGGGGTGTGAGTTTTCAGTTGCATATTGTCCTGGGGACCATTCAGGCTTGTTCGCATATATAGTAGCCAGAACGCACTTCTCGGCCTACTATTCGAGGCCCGATTTGCCTAATAAGCCAAGTTTTCCTGAATTAATATATTTTCTCTAATTTTTTTCTTATGAAATGATAAAGCTACCCATTTCATTATGTATGAGGTCAATTTTTTTTTATTAGAGTTAAAATTAACGTAGATATATGACCGAACCTAACCAACCCTACCTAACCTAACCTAACCTATCTTTATAGGTTAGGTTAGGTTAGGTAGCAGAAAAAGTTAGGTTAGGTTAGGTTAGGTAGGTTAGGTTGCCGAAAAACTACCTAACCTAACCTAACTTTTTCGGCTACATAACCTAACCTAACCTATAAAAATAGGTTAGGTTAGGTTAGGTAGGGTTGGTTAGGTTCGATCATATATCTACGTTAATTTTAACTCCAATAAAAAAATTGGCCTCATACATAATGAAATGGGTAGCTTTATCATTTCACAAGGAAAAAATTAGAGAAAATATATTTATTCAGGAAAACTTGGCTTATTAGGCAAATCGGGCCTTGCATAGTAGGCTGAGAAGTGCGTTCTGGCTACTAGGTACGACATATATATATATATGTCGTACGTAGTAGCCAGAATGCACTCCTCGGCCTACTTTGCAAGGCCCGATTTGCCTAATAAGCCAAGTTTTCCTGAATTAATATATTTTCTCTAATTTTTTTCTTCTGAAAAATAAAGCTACCCATTTCATTATGTATGAGGTCAATTTTTTTTTATTGGAGTTAAAATTAACGTAGATATATGATCGAACCTAACCAACCCTACCTAACCTAACCTAACCTATTTTTATAGGTTAGGTTAGGTTATGTAGCCGAAAAAGTTAGGTTAGGTTAGGTTAGGTAGGTTAGGTAGTCGAAAAAACATTAATTCATGAAAACTTGGCTTATTAGGCAAATCGGGCCTTGCATAGTTGGCTGAGAAGTGCGTTCTGGCTACTAGGTACGACATATATATATAATATATATATATATATATATATATATATATATATATATATATATATATATATATATATATATATATAATTAGGAAGTAATGTTTATTTGGGTAAGTTGTCAGCTTATATGAACTAATAGCTAGTGCGGCTTGTATATGGGTATATCCGGTCTCTTTCCCTCGACTGCGGCGGTAACTTTATGGTCAGGAAGCCACGGATATTTACAATGGGGCTCGGTCAGTCAATATGATTCCTTTGACATCACTCAACTTATGTATTCTGTTCTCGTATTGACAATTTGAATGATATCAAGAATATTTTGAATATCTTCTGACATAGATGGTGCTTGTTGATTGTTGTTCATGACTTGTCCAATGGGTCGAGACTGGTCTCATTAGCATCTCTCAGATTAGTGGGAAGAAATTCTTGGTGCAAGAATGTGTGTTCTCAGAGCTAACTAGGGTAACTAAAATACTTGTTTCCTAAATAAATACTTTAATTGTAAATATTTGAAAATATATGGTATGTTTCAGAATGATTTAAAACATATTGTGGTTTAAAAATAAGTTCTTAATAGTGATCCTATCCTGCATCATAATTTACATAACATCTACTTCTGTTTTGTGTATTAAAATGAATACTTTTTATGTTAATTTCTTTCTGTAAATGATGATGATGATGATAAAGTTCAGTAAATGTAAGTAAGAACATAAGAATGAAGGTAACTGCAAAAGACTTATTGGCCCATATGAGGCAGCTCCTCGTATGGAGCTGCCTTTGATAAGTAATTACCAAAGAAGGCACCAAGCCGGGAAGGCTGTGTAGCACAATCAAATAAGTCAACTGCTCCTGAAGAGGACGGTATTACTTACAGTTTACTGAGATTAGTCTCACAAGTACCAGGTATTCCACTTTTAGTGTTGTACAGAATGAGTTTAAGTGAAGGAGTATTACCTGATGATTGGACAGTGTCATTGTTCCCATCCCCAAAGCACACTCAGATAATTATAGACCCATATCTCTAACATAATTTTGTCTATTAGCACAGTTTTCGGCGTGAAGGCATTGAGTAGATCTCGGCAATACAAGAAGTTTCAAGCTAAACTTTCTAATATGCTACACTCACCTGAGGTCCGTAGAAGAGCGAAATCTGATTATGCATTTTGGTTCTACAAGGTAGCCAACTCCATCAAAATATTAAATATGTACCCAACTCAATTAACGATTAATCAACCAATTACTCCATGGGATAACTTAGATCTAGCAGTTGATTTTGTAAATGCACCCAAGAAAGATAATGTACACTCTACATTATTAAAACAGTTAACACTGAAAAGCATCACTGAGAGTACTCAGGGTATGGGTAACGATGTGTATCAGTGCTATACCGACGGTTCTGTAGAAGAAGGTGGACGATGTACCGGATGCGCATGTAATATATTTGAACAATCTTCTCTCGTACATACAGCAATGAAGCCCGTCAATGATTGGGCAAGTACAACTCAATCCGAACTTGCAGGCATATACCTTGCCACGGAATTTTTAAAAGACAAAGGCAGTGGACTTATATACTGTGATTCGCAGAGTGCACTCCTGGTTTTGAACGCACATAGTAGTGACACCCAGAAAAGTCAGTGATATTCGAATGAATATTTTAGCTGCCAAAGAAAAGAGATTTGAAATTAAATTCCTATGGATACCATCACATGTTGGCATCTCAAGGCATGACACTGTTGATATGCTTGCAAAGACAGCCTGTAGAAAACCAGTGGTAGAAATTGATATGGGTGTTTCATTAGCAGTGACAAAGAGAATACTTAAGCAAACATCTAATGAAAATCTCACCGACCTAACAAATTCACAAAGACCTGAAAGTTGTAGCATTAAATATTATGATAGATATCGTGCGGAGACATTCACATACAGGATTAATGGAACAAGAACCCAGCAATGTGATGTTATAGTGGCCAGAATACGCCTGGGATATAGACGTATCTGGCAGCTTTCTCAAAACCCAAATGTCGAGTACACAATGTGTCAACTTTGTGAAAGAGAAAATATGCACTCCCTTGAACATTATATTGTAGAATGTCCCATACTGACTGACTTTCGCCGCCTGGGCTAAGGTATGCTGAACTGTGTAATTACTATTTGAGTACTGGAGCACTTGGTGATATATTGGACTTGTACCCTAGATTGACCATGTAACGTATCAATTATACAATGAATGTGTGTGATGTAACTCTATAACCTGAGCTTGTGAAAGCACCTTAATCACCTTCAGTGATTAAATGCTTAATTGCACACTAGTTTCTCTATCAGTTATCTCACCTTGTCAGAGTAAAAGAGACAAATATATGTGTATGTATGTGTGTATATATGTATGTATATATATGTATATGTACGCATATGTCTGTGTGTGTATATGTATGTGTGTGTATATGTATGTGTATAAAGTATATGTGGAAGCTGATCAGAATTCCATTTCACCTTAGTAAATGCACGTTAATGACACTATGTAAAAGACACATCGAACACTTTATGTAGGGCATACGTAAATCTGTGTATTTATGTATTTACGTATGTAGCTTAGCCTACCATTTTAAAAACACTATAATCACCTTCTGTGGTTGATTGTTCAATAAATCCCTGAACTATATGTTTAACAAATCTCTAAGCCTATCCATGGAGTTAGTTAGTTTAGTTCATATATTATGCACCCCATACCCATCTTGTGGGCGGTAGTGGAAAGGGTTACAGAGTCCATGGCGGACAGAAGAAAATATATATATATTGGTTAGCATTGTTAATGTGTGGCCACGTCTGTGGTAGAAAATAATACAAAAAATCAAATAAAGGTATTGTTGAAACTTTATAGGAAAACATTAAATCCTAAATATATCTTTAATATTATACTTGAAATATTGTATACTTTGCTCTCTCCATCGTACTTCTGCACCTGCTGGCAAGTGGTGCGGTGCAATGTGCAGGTGATGTTCATTACTGGGTGAGCTGGCAGGTGGTGCTCACCTGCCAGCTCACCCAACGAAAATTTGGTTTTTAATACACTTACACATTTATTGGGTCTTTCCTTCACCTTCATTCAAGCACTTGGGTATTACAGTAAGTGTTTTAATTATAATATTTATTAACATTATTATTTTTAATTTTTATTATTATTATTATTATTATTATTAACAGGAGAGGAGTGTGTGTGTGGGGGGGGGGGTGTAATGGTTCACATGTCCACATCCCAATGCCCCACTTCCAGGACTGGGGGTGCAGGGGTGTACAATAAACTATACCCACCTCCGGCAGCAGCTTGTCGAAGGCGGAAGTGGAGCCTAGACAATTTGTCATGATAATTAGTGATGGCTCTTATTTTGATTATGGGTCCGTAATCCAGTTAAGCTTTTATTCTTAATTTATATTACAATGCTGGTAAAATACACTTCTTGATGATGAGTATGGAGTACAAATGAACTCATTGTGTACCCAAGTTCAAGTTCAAGTATGTTTATTGAGATAAGCAATAAATACATCTCAAAGGGATAGAGTAGCTTATGCTATTTCAACCCCCCTCTAATTCAAGTCCCTCAAGGGGCGCACAAATGCTGTGAGTACAAATAGACAAATAACATTACAAGAATCCAAACAAAAATTGTGTACCCTATACTCACAGGATGAGTATAGGGTACACAATAAGCTACCACTCACATCATGGGTATGGGTTGCACAAGAAACTATCGCGCAGAGGATGAATATGGAGAGCAAAGTAAACAAAGATTCACACGATGAGAAAGGGTTGCGCAATGTCCTATGACTCACAGGATGAGTATTAGCTGCACAATAAACTTCAGGTCACAGGATAAGTATGGGTTGCACAATAAATTACAGGTCACAGGATGGGTATGGGCTGCACAAACTACCGGTAACAGGATGAGTATGGGATGCACAATAAATTACGGGTCACAGGATGAGTATGGGTTGCACAATAAATTACAGGTCACAGGATGGGTATGGGCTGCACACTCTACCGGTAACAGGATGAGTATGGGATGCACAATAAATTACGGGTTACAAGATGAGTATGGGTTGCACAAACTACTGGTAACAAGATGAGTATGGGGTGCACAATAAATTACCACACAGAGGATGAGTATAGGGTGCACAAACCGGTTGGGTAAATGGAAATGGTTGGGTACATTTCCTTTCACCTAATGCGACTATTCATGTGTCCGGACACCGGCGATTGTGTGGCATTGGCTATTTATTTAACCATAACTTTGCTTTCATTTAATAATTATATTAAGATATGTTTTCCTTGAAATGTAGTTACATTATCGTCTACATGTCTTTATTCTGACATAAAGACCTATGACGTTACTTTGCATATATGCAAATTAATTATAAAATTGATTGGCTTGTGTGGAGGCCTTCACACTCCCTGAGCGAGCCATCAAGTAACTATAAAAAGGCATATATCTTCACTTTCACTTCAGTTATATTTATGCCAAAGTATTAACATGCAGCTTATATTTATGTCTTTATGATGACATAGAAAACTTCGTTTATTACAATATCTAGATTAATTAAATTAACATTGATGTTCGGAAGGTCGTAGTTCCCATATCGGAAAGGAGAGCATCGGCCATGAAGCCTTGTTTAAAGTATGAATATTTTTCCTCTCTAATAATGTATAATCTCTGTGATGGATTCACAAAAACTATTTTATATCTGCCTTTCTGATAACATATACAAATATAATCTTTATTTGTGAATATTTGTTAATTAAGCAATATATCAGAGAGCGTGTAGGGTTCGGTGTTCTATGAACGAAAAGGACTGGAGTAGTTTAAATAGCGAACGCATACCAACGAATAACGCTAGTATCTATATAACAAATGTATTGTCATGTGGAATTGATTTAACTTCCAGACGCTTTTTTTTAATAAATATTAAATATTTTGTGGCTGTTTATGAAAGATATTATAATAAATACACATTCCACTTCTTAATATCACCAATTAAATTTGCGACAATTTGAGCCATGAAATGCGACGACTGGATCACTGTGTACAGGAGGCTGATATGGCGGCAAACACTCTCCAGGCGACCATATATCTTGGATAAGTCGCTCCACACAATTGTCGCTTGGACCGTCGACTTCCTATGGCGTCACCTCTCACATATTTACGTCTCATTTCGTTATGGAATTAGATTATTTCTGAGTAAAAATAGGTTTGATCATGTTCTACGTGTAGCACCAACATTATAGTAAGTAAATATACCGTATTTCTTCATTACTTACGTAATGCTAGGACGATTTGTGTAGTTTTGGGCCGATTTGGGTAATTCTATGGACCGGACACGACTGTCTTTAGAAAGGAAAATAATTCTAAACACAGAGATCGAAGAAATAATTCTATGAATAGTGCAGACGTTGAAGTGATCATATTAGTGAGGAAACA
The DNA here is from genome assembly GCF_040958095.1 of Procambarus clarkii. Taxonomy (NCBI): domain Eukaryota; kingdom Metazoa; phylum Arthropoda; class Malacostraca; order Decapoda; family Cambaridae; genus Procambarus; species Procambarus clarkii. Next base: position 10,222,277 of record NC_091228.1, read on the forward strand.
GATAATAGACTGAACAAAAACCATCTAATTATCGTAGGGGACTTTAATATTAATCTCTGTGAGCCTGACGACCCTACTGTTGCTAGCTTCCTCAACTGTATGAATTCCTGCTTCCTAATACCCTTAATCACTAGACTTACTAGAATCACTGTTAGTACTGCCACGGCTCTTGATCACATCTGGACCAACATAACCTCTCCACTTACTTCAGGGATAATCATCAATAGCACTACAGACCATTACCCCCCCCATTTCTCCTAACATTAACAAACCACCTCTAGAGACAAGGGAGATAAGCTTTAGGCAGCACAATGAAACTGCTATAGGCAATTTTATAGCTGCTGCTGCTAATGTCAACTGGGAGGCCAAATTAGGTAACATAGGGGACATCAATCTAGCAGTGAAATCTTTTCATCAAAAAACTCTCAGCCCTTATAACATCCACTGTCCTATGCTAACGAAACAAGTCACAACTAAAGGCTAAACAATCCTTGGCTTACAAGGAGAATACTTAAATCCATTAATAAAACACATGACCTTGAGAAGAAGTATAGGTTAGGAATCGTCTCCAAAGAATTTTCAAAGAATTACTCATCATTGCTATCTAAAATATATAGAAGAGCCAAAATTAAGTACTACGAAGATAAATTTACCCAAACAAAGGGCACCATTAAGAAAACATGGAGCACAATTTCACAAATATTGGGATCAAAGACGACTTTAAATAACAAACCAATACACCTGTCCAATAACGATGGTCAGCTTACAGCCTCTGATACTGCTATTGAGTTCAATAGGTTCTTCTCTTCCATTGGGTCATCCCTTGCAAATGATATTCCATCTTCCAGTACTGATATTCAGGACTATCTTACAGGTAATTATCCACAGTCTCTGTACCTAATGCCTGCAAATTCCATTGATGTTAATGAGATAATCCTTTCTTTTAAAACCAAGTCTAGTGCCCTTGAGGAGATACCAACTTTAATTTACAAAAAAGCCTCCAGATCTTTAGCTCCTGCTATTGCATTGCTCTTCAACAAGTGACTTGAACTGCAAACCTTTCCAGATATTCTAAAAAAAAGCGAGAGTAACCCCTGTCCACAAATGTGGGGATTTCACTGATGTTAACAACTACAGACCTATATCAATCCTGCCAACCTTGTCAAAAATATTTGAAAAACTCATGAACAAACAGCTTTACTCTTATCTAGCCAAACACAATATACTTAGCTCTTGTCAATATGGCTTCAGACCCAAAGAAAGTACTAACGATGCACTTATTATTATGATTAACTTGATACATGCAGCTCTTGATAAAAATGAGTTCCCTGTTGGGTTATTTCTAAACCTGCATAAGGCTTTTGACACTGTCAACCACCATAACCTTCTTCGTAAAATACATCATTATAGAGTCAGAGGTCACTCCCTGCAATACCTCAAATCTTACCTTACTGACAGGCTCCAGTATGTTTCTGTGAATAATTCAATTTCTTCCACCCTACCCATCAACATTGGTGTTCCTCAGGGCAGCATACTTGTCACTCTCCTGTTTCTCATCTACATTAATGACCTTCCAAATGCCTCCCAACACCCCAAACCAATTCTATTTGTTGACGACACAACTTTCATTTACTCCAGTCCTGGCCACCCTTGCTCTAAATGTCACAGTGAATACTGAGCTAAATAAAGTCCATCTTTGGCTAACTGCCAAAAACTCAACATTGACAAAACTTTCTATATTTTATTTGGCAATAAATCCTCAAATCAAATAAATCTCAGGATAAACAATACCGAAATTTGTAACAAAGTAGATGGCAAATTCTTTGGCGTTCTCATTGACGCAAGCTGAATTTCCAGAGACACATTCTAATTATATCAAACAAAGTCTCAAAAACTGTTGGCATTCTTTCTAAGATCAGATATTATGTACCTCGCCCTGCCCTGGAGACACTCTATTACTCCCTCATCTATCCTTATCTCAACTATGGTATTTGTGCTTGGGGTTCTAAGACCCAAAATCATTTACGTCCTCTAATTACTCAACACAAAGCTGCTATTAGGACAATATCCAACTCTTGCCCCAGACATCACTCGGTACCCCTACTGTACTACTATATATATTTTCTGATCAGGGGAAGGAAGACACCAACACATGGGGGCGTAAATTTATTAGACAGGATAAATAATTCTGCAGAAGTAAAACAGGCTTCTAAATAGGACTTAACAAATGTATAACATAGCCGTGGCTAACTCAAAGTACACGAAACATCTTAAATTGTACACCCGTAGTAAAATAACGTAATCTTATAGCCTAGTAACAAACTCTGCAGAAACCTAATGTCCTAATGTCTAGAATTAGCAGTGAGGCGAATGTAACAAATCTAATTCTAAGTATAACAGGACACCAAAGTGAACAACATAACATAAGGGAAACCCTAGCTGGAGAATAATCAGGCGGCAGAAAATACATAGTGACTGGGGATGCCTGATATGTATTTGGAGAAGAAAATAACCCCAGGCCAGAGGCCGAGCCGCCAAGGAAGAAGGAATTACCTGACAAGGTAGGGCTTACTAGTAGAATGGCTGTAAAGTCAAAGTAGTAGCTACGGACAGCGGAACACTTGGGGACGGGCGCTGCACCCCCACCCCGCAGGCCAGCAAGCAGGACCCCCCCCCCCCCCCCCCGAAGGGCGAGTGCCCGCTGGCCGCGAGGGAAACCTCAGGGTGGCCAAGCAACTACAGCTACCAAACTGGAAAGGAAACGTCACTCTCCCACCTGCCTACCGCGATAGTACTGTTCGGCAAGCCCTTCTAGAGGCGGCTGAGGGCCCCGCCTAGTCCAGAAAGAGAGGGGCGCAACCAGTTGGAGCCCAGCCTAGCTCCTCGAAGCCGTAACTTGCGGGTGGCGACGTGGGCGCTGCTCCTGTGTGGGTTCGTCGCGAGGCCGTGCTGGAGGGCATGGGTTGTAGGCAGGGTGCCTCCTTCGGCAGCGTGGGCAGTAGTGCTTGAATGAACATGAGGTGAAAGTGCTGCCGGGTCCCCTCGAGTGGTAGGCGAAGCAGTAGCCCGGGGGTAGCCTAGCTGCCCGGGCGCTGGAGAGAGAAAGTGCTGCCGGTCGCCCTGCCTCCTGCCTCGTCGGCTGAGCAGCGGCCTGGGCGATGCGTTGCACCGAGCGAAATTCCAAGTCCAGCCTGTAGTCCAACCATGAACAGCCCGACCTCTCCCTGTCCCATCTTATCGTACCACATCCAGTCACCTTTGAGGGTCGTCTTCATGGTCTTCCACGTAACGCGCATAGGTAAACAGCGCCTGAGCCTCCGCTGGGTGCTTCTCGACGTAGATAGTAGCGTAAATGTCAAGGCCATGCGCCCACTGGTCCGGCGTCAGGGGCGGCTGCTTCTTACCAGCCTCCTTTGCGTCAGGGATTGTCGCAGAGTTGGACTCGAAAGAACCTGATTCCCACTCATAGGCAAGCAAGTGCCCGAGGTCCACATACTTGTTTGCCCAGACCTTCTCCTGAAGGGCTTGCGGGACGTGCACGCCCAAGAGTGGGATGCTGGAGCCCGTGGTCGCCCGGAGTTGCCCCGGCCAAGGGCTAGAGAAAGTGGGGGGCGCTCTCTCCTCGGGGGACTCGTCGAAGGAGGACGGACTGGAGGAGCTCGCACGTCGCCTCGACGTATGCCCCCTGGCCCTGGCCCGAGGGCGACGGTCGGTGAAGGGGGGGCAGGGCGGTTGTGGCAGCCGCGGCAGGGTCGGCCTCGAAGGTCCCTATGGCCGGAAGGCTTGTGGCGCGAGAGGGCCCCCGGGCCTGCGCGATGAGCGCCTGCAGCGTCGTCCAATCGTCGGCCGACAGGGGTGGAGGCTGCGACGCTGTGCCACCCGCCGCTTTGCCGGCAGTGAGCCTCTGGGAAGTGTGGTCGCCGTCCGTATCCGAGCCGCCCGAGGAGGGGGAGGCGAAACGGGCGGGCTTCGTCCTGGCCCTGGCCGGCTGCGTCCTTGCACCACTGCGCTGTTGTCCTCGCGTCGACGCCGCCCGAGCCCTCTTCCGTGTTGCAGTTGCTGCATGATCAGGCTTCTCGCCACTGTGGAAAGGTGAAAACGTAAGCAATGGGCACTGCTTTAACACTGCAACAGTATTATTAAGTAAATACCGGACATAACTGAAGCTGGACTAGTAGCAAAATAATTTTTAGTAAACTTAAACAAATAATAACATAGCGAAGCCAAAACAACAAGCAAGGCATGGGCGTAAGCAAAGCTAGGAAACAGAATAAATAGCGGTGTGAATACCAGACAAACTGAAACTGAACAAGAAATAGAATAAGACCGTAATATAATGTACTTGTATTTAAGCTGAACAAATAAAGGAACAAACAGTGAATCATGGGAAAAGTTGATAGCTGAAAGCGGGATTAATCAAGGTAAAGGAAGGTAGGTTAAACAGTAATATGCATGGTATGGTGTGGATAGAGTAAAACTGTAAAGTTCAAGGGATGGAATGGATATTAAACAGTACTAATCAAGGGAGAATGGCTAGCCTAAAGCAAATATTCTCAAAAGTTAAACAAAATTAATTGAGTATCCCACAGCAATGGACACTGCATTAACGCTGCAAGAGGAATAGTAAGTAGATACAAGGCATAACTGTAAGCTGAACAATGCAATAAATTAATTTAGAAAACTTAAATAAAAGATAATAACATAGCATAGCCCACCCAAGTGGACAGACCGCTCGGCGGCGTGCACCTGCACTGGAGGACAGGACAGGGAAACAGGATGGAACGTGTACGTGCGGGAACAACAGGCGGCTACACCGAGAGGACGAGACGTCACGGATCAAACAGGCCGGTCTACGCCGGTCAGGCCAAACTGCTGGGGCGAGCATAACGTGGGACACCGGGCCAGCAAACAACTGGGGACGAACAAACCGGGATACACCGGCCAGCCCAAACGACTGGGTACGAATAAGCCGGGATACACCGGCCAGCCCAGACGACTGGGTACGAACAGGTCGGGTTACACCGGCCAGACTAAACGTCTGTGTACGAACAAGCCGGGCTCCACCGGCCAGGCAAATGTCTGTGACGAACAAGCAGAGCTGCGCCAGCCAGACAAACAGCTGAGACGAACAAGCTGGGCTACACCAGCCAGACAAACAACTGGGACGAACACGCTGGGCTTCACCAGCCAGACAAATAACTGGGACGAACAAGCTGGGCTACACCAGCCAGACAAACAGCTGAGACGAACAAGCTGGGCTACACCAGCCAGACAAACAACTGGGACGAACACGCTGGGCTTCACCAGCCAGACAAACAACTGGGACGAACAAGCTGGGCTACACAAGCTGGGCTACACCAGCCGACAAACAGCTGAGACGAACAAGCTGGGCTACACAGCCAGCAAACAGACTGGGCACAGCCAGACAACAGCTGAGACGAACAAGCTGGGCTACACAGCCAGACAAACAACTGGGACGAACACGCTGGGCTTCACCAGCCAGACAAACAACTGGGACGAACACGCTGGGCTTCACCAGCCAGACAAACAGCTGAGACGAACAAGCTGGGCTACACCAGCCAGACAAACAGCTGAGACGAACAAGCTGGGCTTCACCAGCCAGACAAACAACTGGACGAACACGCTGGGCTTCACCAGCCAGACAAACAACTGGGACGAACACGCTGGGCTTCACCAGCCAGACAAACAGCTGAGACGAACAAGCTGGGCTACACCAGCCGACAAACACTGGACGAACAGCTGGGCTTCACCAGCCAGACAAACAACTGGGACGAACACGCTGGGCTTCACCAGCCAGACAAACAACTGGGACGAACACTGGGCTCACCAGCCAGACAAACGACTGGGACGAACAGCTGGGCTCATCAGCCAGACAACGCTGGCGAACAAGCTAGGCTATACCAGCCAGACAAACGACTGGGACAAACAGGCTGGGCTACCCCAGCCAGACACGTCTGGGGCGAACAAGCTGGGCTACACCAGCCAGACAAACGTCTAGGGACGAACAGCTGGGCTACACCAGCCAGACAACACTGCGACGAACAAGCTGGGCTACACCAGCAGACAAACGTCTAGGACGAACAGGCTGGGCTACACCAGCCAGACAAACGTCTAGGTACGAACAGGCTGGCTGCACCAGCCAGACAAACGTCTAGGTACGAACAGGCTGGGCTACACCAGCCAGACAAACGTCTAGGAACGAACAGGCTGGGCTACACAGCCAGACAAACGTCTAGGTACGAACAGGCTGGGCTACACCAGCCAGACAACGTCTAGGTACGAACAGGCTGGGCTACACCAGCCAGACAAACGTCTAGGACGAACAGGCTGGGTTACACCGGCCAGACGAACGTCTAGGACGAACAGGCTGGGCTACACCAGCCAGACGAACGTCTAGGTACGAAGGCTGGGCTACACCAGCCAGACAAACGTCTAGGTACGAACAGGCTGGGCTATACGCAGACAAACGCCTAGTTACGGACAAAACGAGCAACACCGGACGACAAACAACTGGGACGAACAAGCTGGGCTTCACCGTCCAGACAAACGTCTGAGGAAGACATGCCAGACGACACAGGCTAATGCAGCCTTATAGCAAGAAAGTTTTGTGCCTACCCACCGGGGCACCGCCGCCAAGGGCGTCTCCTGCCCGTGGGCGAGAGGGAGAAGGACAGGAAGGAAGCATAACACAGCCCAAGGCAAGCGCTCCACGGAGCGCCATGCCACTGGGTGATGCCGACCTTGGCATGGGCCCCTAGGGTCGGGCCCTAGGGACAAAGACAACTAAATAACCCGGCCAGGAGGCGTCGCCACCAAGGGTGGTGCCAGGACGCTCGCAGGGAGCCTGGCCGGCCACGCACGACCAAGCGCGTCATGAACCCTGGCCCCTAGGCCAAGCCTAGAAGACGCAACATACCGGGTTCCAGGGAAGATGCCTGGGACGGGAAGAAGAAACGAAGGCATCCCTGGGGCGAGTGCTCCACCGAGCTCCAAGCCACGTGGGCGCCGCCTACCGTCATGGTCCCAGGGCCAGAACCACGGAAACCAGCCACGTGGCGTCGCATAGAGGGCGATGCCAGACCACAGTAGGGAGCCTGGCCGTGCACGCACGTCCAGGCGCGGGCGAAACATGGCCCCTAGGGCAAGCCTAGGGGCATAGCAAACCGGGGAGGGTAGACCTGGGACGAATGCTCCACCGAGCATGCATTAGGGCCGGGCCCCAGGGCACAGGGCCACCGAAACCTGGCCACGAGGAGTCGCCGCAGAAAACCAGCACCCCAGTCCCAACCTGGAGGCGCGCCTGCAACCCCAGGCAGGCAAGCAGGTGGAAGGCCCTAGGGAACTAGCTAAAGCGGCACGAACGGACCGCGAGGGACGGCGCAAACACATGCCAGCACTGGGGGTAGTCCAGACTAACTTGAACAGGACTGGGGTAGTCCTGACTAACTTGAACAGGACTGGGGTAGTCCTGACTAACTCTCTTACCTTAAGGTTTGCTGGTAGGGCAGGGGGGCCCCTGCCGTACCGGCCTGGGATGTCGAAGGCCCTAAAGGATCAGAGAACGTCAGCTCTGGGACCATAGTAGCGGGGATGGGGTCCATTTGCTTGAGAAATCTCGAGTACACGTTAAAGCAGAATGGAGAAGTGGTATAGGGTACTGGCCCACGTGTCGATGAGGCGTGGCGCTGAGCGTGGAGCTGCTTCGTGAATCGTGGACCGGGTCGGGAGAGGGAGTGAGAGCGAGACCTGACTTCCCGCGCTTTTTATGCCACCCAGGCTGGCCGCACCGCGCATTGCGGAACGCGATGAGCAATTGTCTCTTCCTTCCCATCAGAAACTCCACCGCCTTTCGTTCAAAAGGAAGTGGTCATATATATATATATATATATATATATATATATATATATATATATATATATATATATATATATATATATATATATATATATATATATATATATATATATATTTATATATATATATATTATATATATATATATATATATATATATATATATATATATATATTATATATATATATATATATATATATATATATATATATATATATATATATATATTATTAAATAGACCGAAAAAGTAAGATTAATAATTCTAACACGAATTTTCTCAATCTTTCGTACATTACGCTTCACTGTTGGAGGTAAATCAAAAATCACTTCTCCAAAATTCATTTTTATTTCTAGTCTGACGCGACACGGCGCGTTTCGTAAAACTTATTACATTTTCAAAGACTTCACAAATACACAACTGATTAGAACTTACGTATCCCTGATTTTATATCTATATTTGAGTGAGGTGGGAGGGTGATGTGGCATTAACACAAGACAGAACAAGAGGGGATATTAATAGGGTATTAAAAGTATCAACACAAGACAGAACAGAAACAATGGGTATTGAATAGAAGTGTTTGTAGAAAGCCTATTGGTCCATATTTCTTGATGCTTCTATATTGGAGCGGAGTCTTGAGGTGGGTAGAATATAGTTGTGCAATAATTGGCTGTTGATTGCTGGTGTTGACTTCTTGATGTGTAGTGCCTCGCAAACGTCAAGCCGCCTGCTATCGCTGTATCTATCGATGATTTCTATGTTGTTTACTAGGATTTCTCTGGCGATGGTTTGGTTATGGGAAGAGATTATATGTTCCTTAATGGAGCCCTGTTGCTTATGCATCGTTAAACGCCTAGAAAGAGATGTTGTTGTCTTGCCTATATACTGGGTTTTTTGGAGCTTACAGTCCCCAAGTGGGCATTTGAAGGCATAGACGACGTTAGTCTCTTTTAAAGCGTTCTGTTTTGTGTCTGGAGAGTTTCTCATGAGTAGGCTGGCCGTTTTTCTGGTTTTATAGTAAATCGTCAGTTGTATCCTCTGATTTTGTCTGTAGGGATAACGTTCCTATTAACAATATCTTTCAGGACCCTTTCCTCCGTTTTATGAGCTGTGGAAAAGAAGTTCCTGTAAAATAGTCTAATAGGGGGTATAGGTGTTGTGTAGTTGTCTCTTCAGAGGTTGCATGGCTTTTCACTTTCCTTCTTATGATGTCTTCGATGAAACCATTGGAGAAGCCGTTATTGACTAGCCAGCCTACTCATGAGAAACTCTCCAGACACAAAACAGAACGCTTTAAAAGAGACTAACGTCGTCTATGCCTTCAAATGCCCACTTGGGGACTGTAAGCTCCAAAAAACCCAGTATATAGGCAAGACAACAACATCTCTTTCTAGGCGTTTAACAATGCATAAGCAACAGGGCTCCATTAAGGAACATATAATCTCTTCCCATAACCAAACCATCGCCAGAGAAATCCTAGTGAACAACATAGAAATCATCGATAGATACAGCGATAGCAGGCGGCTTGACGTTTGCGAGGCACTACACATCAAGAAGTCAACACCAGCAATCAACAGCCAATTATTGCACAACTATATTCTACCCACCTCAAGACTCCGCTCCAATATAGAAGCATCAAGAAATATGGACCAATAGGCTTTCTACAAACACTTCTATTCAATACCCATTGTTTCTGTTCTGTCTTGTGTTGATACTTTTAATACCTATTAATATCCCCTCTTGTTCTGTCTTGTGTTAATGCCACATCACCCCTCCCACCTCACTCAAATATAGATATAAAATCAGGGATACGTAAGTTCTAATCAGTTGTGTATTTGTGAAGTCTTTGAAAATGTAATAAGTTTACGAAACGCGCCCGTGTCGCGTTAGACTAGAAATAAAAATGAATTTTGGAGAAGTGATTTTTGATTTACCTCCAACAGTGAAGCGTAAGTGTACGAAAGATTGAGAAAATTCGTGTTAGAATTATTAATCTTACTTTTTCGGTCATATTTAATATATGTCTACAGGAAAGACTGCTACCAAAATATATAATATATATATATATATATATATATATATATATATATATATATATATATATATATATATATATATTAATATATATATTATTATATATATATATATATATATTATATATATATATATATATATATATATATATATATATATATATAATATATATTAATATATATATATATAATATATATATATATATTATATATATATAATATATATATATATATATATATATATATATATAATATATATATATAATTATGTCGTATTAGTAGCCAGAACGCACTTCTCGGCCTACTATGCAAGGACCGATTTGCCTAATAGGCCGAATGATTTTTCGGTATTTTCCAATATATTAATTCCAATTAGTGATTTTGAAATATTATTATTATATTATGTTAAGAAAATAAATAATTGACTTAGTGATTTTAGTTTAGGTTAGGTTAAAATTCTTTAGGTTAGGTTAGGTAGGTTTGGTTAGGTTCGGTCATATATTTACATTAGCTTTAACTCAAATTAAAAGAATGTAACTCATACACAATGAAATTGAGAGCTTTATCGTTTCATAAAAACAAATTTAAAAAATAGGATAAATTCAGGAAAACTTAGCTTATTAGGCAAATTGACCCTTGCATAGTAGGCCGAGAAGTGCATTCTGGCTACTAGGTACGACATATAAATTAGCAAATAAAACTCATATATATATATATATATATATATATATATATATATATATATATATATATATATAATATATATATATAATATCTATATATATATATATATATATATATACCAATCAGTGTTCGAAGACCTCGTCCAGTTCCTCGGGGGTCGGGTGCGTACCCAAGATACAACACGCATTTCCCCTCTGAACAGCGACACTGAGGCGCTGGAACATAAAACTGGCCGCTCTTGGGTCTCTAGTCTTCCCAATGAGTTCCTCGCCCAGCTCCTTCAGGAACTTAAGTGCACATTTACCCCAGGCGCCCAGAGTCTCAGAGCCTATTGGCACGAACCTGTAACAACGTTCTAGGTCCCTGTACTTGTTAGTTTTCTGGGTCTCCCTGAAGGTGGCCGCCCCGCCTCCCTCAGCTGCGCTGTAAGGTAGATAGGTATCAGCCAATGTGGATGCACACGTGTAGTCCCACACGACCTGTTTACCTTCTCTCCACGGCTGCAGGGTGACTCCATCTGGGCGTTTTTGGCTGTTGTCAGGCCTGCACAACTGAGGTTCCCTTTGTGCTGGGCACCCAGCTGAAGCCAAACTTCTCTTGATGATGTCATTGACTGCTTCATGTCTGGCAATCTTTCCCTGTGTCTTACGACAGATGAGACCATGGCTGCCGTATTGGTCTGCCCGTGCATGGCCGCAAATACACCGGTGCTCGGTGGAGATAGGGGCGGCAAGGCGCAGAGCAACACCAATACTTAGGGTCCGATGGTCCAGGCGGGTCCCCAAGGCGGAATTAGGGACTGCCAACAGAAGTCCCCGGCATGGGGAGCTTGCACAGCTAGAAGACGCGCTTTGTCCTTCCTGGAAGCTGCCTCCAGCAATGATGTGGCGATGTTCTCCACTATGGGGCTATCCCATTTAGACTGTTTGCAGTCATTTGGAAAAGTCGGTCGAGGATGAGAGTTGACAAGAGTGTCCCACTGACCGGCTCCTTCCGCGAATTTGGGATCATGAATCCCAATGAAGTCTCTTAGGTGTTCCGGTAGTATTTCTTTAACTAATTCACCTGTTGCACTGGTCGAGGATAAGAATGCCGGCAATGCTAACTGGGTCGCCTTGCGAATACCATCCCCGTATATATATATATATATATATATATACAACCACAACCCAACCTTCAATTCTAAATCAATATGATGAGCTCCTCAGGTCAATATTCAGGAAGGCGCTCAACCTAGATTTAGATGACAGTCAGTGGAACCAAGCTACACTACCAGTGAGATTTGGAGGGATAGGCATACGAAAGGCAACTGAGGTAGCACTTCCAGCATTCTTATCCTCAAATACAGCAGCCAACGAATTGGTAGGGCAGATCCTACCAGAGCGTATGAGGGAGACAGCGGGAACTCATGATCAAACGTTCATCGAAGCAGCCAGACAATGGGACACCATGGCACACCCTCAACCCCGACCACAAGTCCCAAAAGACCACAAGCAGGCCCACTGGGATAGCCCCATAATGGAAAAGACTGTCACAGCAATGATTGACAACGCTGATGCTGAAAACAAAGCCCGCCTCCTAGCGGTAACAGCACCCCACGCCGGGGATTTTTTATTTGCTGTGCCCAATGCAGCCCTGGGAACTCGCCTCAGTCATGACGCTCTCCGCATTGGAGTTGCCCTTCGCCTTGCCGCCCCGATCCTCACCGAACATAGGTGCATCTGCGGAACTGCGATGGCAGACCAATATGGTCGTCATGGTCTGGTATGTCGTAAATCACAGGGTAAAATCGCAAGACATGAAGAAGTCAACGACATCATCAAGAGGAGCCTCGCCACAGCCCGCTGCCCGGCACAAAGAGAACCACACTTATCCAGACCTAACGACCCTCAGAAGCGCCCTGATGGGGTCACCTTGCTACCTTGGAAGGATGGTAAGCAAGTGGTATGGGACTACACGTGCGCTGCCACACTGGCCAGTACCTACCTCCACTACAGCACACGTGAAAGCGGTGGTGCTGCTTCTTTCAGGGAATCGCAGAAAATTATTAAATACAGAGGTCTAGCACCCTGCTACAGCTTTGTTCCGATCGGCTCGGAGACCCTAGGTTCGTGGGGAAAATGTGCATTGAAGTTCCTGAAGGAATTGGGGGACAAATTGATCAGCGCTACAAAAGACCAGAGAGCAAAAAGTTTCTTGTTCCAGCGCCACAGTGTTGCGATTCAGAGGGGAAATGCCTGTTGCGTCTTGGGCACTAGTCCAACTTCAGAGGAATTCGAAGAAGTGTTTGACTTGCAACAATGATCGAACCCGTCTGTGACATTCATCAATGTTTCTCATTGTTGTGTTTTTCAAGAGATCCATAACCTTTAAGCACCTTTTTGCATTATTATTTTTGTATCAACCCATGTATATCTTGTAACCATCAAATGCATAATAAAGCACAAAAAATAAAAAAGGAAGGGGGTGGTAGGAGAAAAGCACACAGAAACTGTATTGGAGGGGATCTAAACATTCCCTCTAATGCGTTATGCGTGGTTTCCTCCGAGGCTATGGGTCCCCCTTCTTCCAGCTAGAGGTGGTACTCCCGTCTATATATATATATATATATATATATATATATATATATATATATATATATATATATATATATATATATATATATATATATATATATATATATATATATATATATATATATATATATATATATTAGTATATTTTGGTAGCAGTCTTTCCTGTAGACATATATTATTAAATATGGCCGAAAAAGTAAGATTAATAATTCTAACACGAATTTTCTCAATCTTTCGTACATTACGCTTCACTGTTGGAGGTAAATCAAAAATTAATTCTCCAAAATTCATTTTTATTTCTAGTCTGACGCGACACGGGCGCGTTTTGTAAAACTTATTACATTTTCAAAGACTTTAGTTCACAAATACACAACTGATTAGAACTTACGTATCTCTGACTTTATATCTACATTTGAGTGAGGTGGGAGGGGTGATGTGGCATTAACACAAGACAGAACAAGAGGGGATATTAATAGGGTATTAAAAGTATCAACACAAGACAGAACACAAACAATGGGTATTGAATAGAAGTGTTTGTAGAAAGCCTATTGGTCCATATTTCTTGATGCTTCTATATTGGAGCGGAGTCTTGAGGTGGGTAGAATATAGTTGTGCAATAATTGGCTGTTGATTGCTGGTGTTGACTTCTTGATGTGTAGTGCCTCGCAAACGTCAAGCCGCCTGCTATCGCTGTATCTATCGATGATTTCTGTGTTGTTTACTAGGATTTCTCTGGCGATGGTTTGGTTGTGGGAAGAGGTTATATGTTCCTTAATGGAGCCCTGTTGCTTATGCATCGTTAAACGCCTAGAAAGAGATGTTGTTGTCTTGCCTATATACTGGGTTTTTTGGAGCTTACAGTCCCCAAGTGGGCATTTGAAGGCATAGACGACGTTAGTCTCTTTTAAAGCGTTCTGTTTTGTGTCTGGAGAGTTTCTCATGAGTAGGCTGGCCGTTTTTCTGGTTTTATAGTAAATCGTCAGTTGTATCCTCTGATTTTTGTCTGTAGGGATAACGTTTCTATTAACAATATCTTTCAGGACCCTTTCCTCCGTTTTATGAGCTGTGGAAAAGAAGTTCCTGTAAAATAGTCTAATAGGGGGTATAGGTGTTGTGTTAGTTGTCTCTTCAGAGGTTGCATGGCTTTTCACTTTCCTTCTTATGATGTCTTCGATGAAACCATTGGAGAAGCCGTTATTGACTAGGACCTGCCTTACCCTACAGAGTTATTCGTCGACTTGCTTCCATTCTGAGCTGTGGCTGAGAGCACGGTCGACATATGCGTTAACAACACTCCTCTTGTACCTGTCAGGGCAGTCGCTGTTGGCATTTAGGCACATTCCTATGTTTGTTTCCTTAGTGTAGACTGCAGTGTGGAAACCTCCGCCCTTTTCCATGACTGTTACATCTAGAAAGGGCAGCTTCCCATCCTTTTCCATCTCGTAAGTGAAACGCAGCACGGAACTCTGCTCAAATGCCTCCTTCAGCTCCTGCAGATGTCTGACATCAGGTACCTGTGTAAAAATGTCGTCAACGTTTTTTTCTATAAAACCAGAAAAAACGGCAGCCTACTCATGAGAAACTCTCCAGACACAAAACAGAACGCTTTAAAAGAGACTAACGTCGTCTATGCCTTCAAATGCCCACTTGGGGACTGTAAGCTCCAAAAAACCCAGTATATAGGCAAGACAACAACATCTCTTCTAGGCGTTTAACGATGTATAAGCAACAGGGCTCCATTAAGGAACATATAACCTCTTCCCACAACCAACCATCGCCAGAGAAATCCTAGTAAACAACACAGAAATCATCGATAGATACAGCGATAGCAGGCGGCTTGACGTTTGCGAGGCACTACACATCAAGAAGTCAACACCAGCAATCAACAGCCAATTATTGCACAACTATATTCTACCCACCTCAAGACTCCGCTCCAATATAGAAGCATCAAGAAATATGGACCAATAGGCTTTCTACAACACTTCTATTCAATACCCATTGTTTGTGTTCTGTCTTGTGTTGATACTTTTAATACCCTATTAATATCCCCTCTTGTTCTGTCTTATGTTTAATGCCACATCACCCCTCCCACCTCACTCAAATGTAGATATAAAGTCAGAGATTCGTAAGTTCTAATCAGTTGTGTATTTGTGAACTAAAGTCTTTGAAAATGTAATAAGTTCTACGAAACGCGCCCGTGTCGCGTCATACTAGAAATAAAAATGAATTTTGGAGAATTAATTTTTGATTTACCTCCAACAGTGAAGCGTAATGTACGAAAGATTGAGGAAATTCGTGTTAGAATTATTAATCTTACTTTTTCGGTCATATTTAATAATATATAAATATATATATATATATATATATATATATATATATATATATAATATATATATATATATATATATATATATATATATATATATATATATATATATATATAATATATATATATATATAATATATATATATACTATATATATATATATATATATATATATATATATATAGGAGTTTTATAGGAGTTTTATTTGCTAATTTTTATATGGGAACCATCGAAGACAGGGTCTTCAGTAGCAGACAAAACCAACTGAGTTCTGCCGTTATGTAGATGACATATTCGTATTAGTAAAAGACTCAGATGAGCTAATTGACCTAAAAAGGACATCTAGAGAGAGAGTCAGTACTCCGATTAACACATGAAAATAGTGAAAACAACAGTCTGCCATTCTTGGATGTACTAATAACAAAAACAGGAACCTCTTTAAGCACCACCGTATATACCAAGCCTACCAACATAGGATTATATCTGAACGGTAGAAGTGAGTGCCCCAAAAGATACAAAGCCAGTGTTCTCAATGCTTATATTCGTCGAGCGCTTACCCACTGCTCTGAATGGAGCAACGTGAGTAGAGAGTTTGAAAGAGTAACTCAGGTATTGGTGAACAACGGATATAGCAACGTGGAAATAAACGCTGCTATAAGAAGACACTTGGACCGTTGGTATAATCCAGAACCTAGAACAGAAACCATAATACCTCCAATAAAATTATATTACAAATCAACCATGCACAGTGACATATAAAAGAGGAAAGAATAATGAAAGAAATAATCCGTAAAGGAGTAAAAAGCACTACTCCTAACCAAAACATAAACCTGATAATATTCTACAAAACCAAGAAGACTTCCGAACTCCTTATCAAAAACGGCCCGAAGCCGACGGAGAACCCTCTACAGCAGTCAAGCGTTGTATACATGTACACTTGCCCCCACGAAGGATGTAACCTTCAATCTAAGTACATAGGTATGACGTCGACCAAGCTGACGAGGCGTTTGACATGCCATCTTCAATCCGGTGCCCCTAGGACTCACATGAGACAAGCCCATGACATCACTCTAACAAGAGAAATGTTGAACAAGAATACCTGCATAATAGACAAAACCCAAGATGCAAGAAGATTACAAATTCTCGAAGCAATTCACATAGGAATAGAACAACCTACCATGAACACCCAAATCACGGAACTATTTACTCTATCCATCATGAGAGTAAGGACAAGACCAGATCATAACGATGCCAACACAGAAGACAATGTCCAGCATAACAGGCCAATTACACTGGATTAATCTTTGTATGTAGATAGGAGCTGCCTCGTATGGGCCAATGGGCCTTCTGCAGTTGCCTCTGTTCTTATGTTTCACCCCACATTTATCCCTTATGTATTCCCCCATGTTTTCACCTTTATTGTCTTTATCACCTGACCCAGGGCGGGTATAAAATCAACCAGCATTGTAAGATCTCTTCACTTGAGAATGAACCATGGAGGTTCGAAACGTTGTGCAAATTGTATAAATAAGTGTAATACATTCTATAGTAAATCACTTCTTTTCTTCACCTTAAAAGTACGAAAATGAGTTTTGGAGAACTCCTGTTTCAACTAAGCCCTGATGCCTAAGAAAATAGTTAGAGGGATAGAAGCCCTAAACCAGAAAATAATAAATACAGAATATGCGGTCATATTCAATGAAACATGCTTGAAAGAAAACCTGCTGCCAGTATACACCAATATAAACCCACATGACCCAGCAGTCCGCAATACAGAGTTTACCTACAGGTATAGGCAAGAGCTCATTCGGCATCAACTAAACAAGAAAAATGAAGCCCTCCAAACCCTTAAAGAGCAGGCTGAGCATCTGTTAAACAAATGGACCCAGTACGACATCCCTATCCAACTCAAGCAAACCATCAACAGTGAACTATTTAACCTGAAACAACAACATAAAACTCGTGTAGAAACAAAGACACTCTGTAAGTTAACAGCCCTAAACGGTGGACAGTTAAAGATCCCTCGTCCTAAAGATGGCTACATTAACCTGACTTCTTATGATCTTACCCAGGACCAACGAGACCTCTTAAATCTTGGTCTAAATTGTCAATTCATATCTAAACCAAAGATTCATCAAAAACGCCTGGAAATCGTAATGCTTCTGGACGATATCCATAAGCTAGAAGACAACAAAAAAGTCATCACCACTGACACACTTCAGGCTGAACTACTAGCAGAAGCAGGGAAAAAAACGAGGAACATATTCATCTACATTCTGCCCGAAACGCTGCGCGTGCTAGTGGCTTTACAAGACTGTAATAACCATATTTGTATCCTCACATTCATTATGTACATTCTTGTATATGCATAAATAAAATAAATAAAATAAAATAAAAACAATCTTAACCCCACGACTCAAAGAAGCAGCAAAACAACTAAAAAATCTGAAAGACGTAACAATAAAAAAGCCGACAAGACAGCAGCATATGTATTGATTCCTACCCAAGAATACATGAACAAAATTAGCGACATCCTTAGTGACGACTCCAAATTTCAACGAATCACGAGGAACACCGTGGAAGACCTTAAGCGGAAAGTAAACAAAACAATTACAGCAATCAACGCAAAGAAAGGTAGTGTGCATTTCAATAAACTTCAAGGCAACTATGGCTTAGGATATGCCTGCGGCAATGTTAAGACGCATAAACCAGGTAACCCACTACGCCCTATAATCAGCCAAATACCAACTCCAACTTATCACCTGGCAAAAAAACTCAATGAACTCCTAACTCCATACACTCCAAGTAAGTTTAGTCTACAATCATCAGCAGATTTCCTAGAATTGATCAAATCTACCCAGCCCGATGGAATCATCGCTTCCTTGGACGTTGAATCCCTATTTACCAACGTCCCAGTCGACACAACCATAGGAATGATACTGGACAGAGTATACAGAGACGAGAGCACCCCCAAATTAGACATACCTGAGCCACACTTGAAGAGTCTTCTCGAAGCATGTACAAAGGAAGCCCCTTTCATCAGTCCACAAGGAGACATGTTTTTACAAATAGACGGAGTAGCAATGGGCTCCCCCTTAGGAGTTTTATTTGCTAATTTTTATATGAGAACCATCAAAGACAGGGTCTTCAGTAGCAGACAAAAACCAACTGTATATTGCCGTTATGTAGATGACATATACGTATTAGTAAAAGACTCAGATGAGCTAATTGACCTAAAAAAGACATCTAGAGAGAGAGTCAGTACTCCGATTTACAAATGAAAATCGTGAAAACAACAGTCTGCCATTCTTGGATGTACTAATAACAAAAACAGGAACCTCTTTAAGCACCAACGTATATACCAAGCCCACCAACATAGGATTATGCCTGAAAGGTAGAAGTGAGTGCCCCAAAAGATACAAAGCCAGTGTTCTCAATGCTTATATTCGTCGAGCGCTTACCCACTGCTCTGAATGGAGCAACGTGAGTAGAGAGTTTGAAAGAGTAACTCAGGTATTGGTGAACAACGGATATAGCAACGCGAAAATAAACGCTGCTATAAGAAGACACTTGGACCGTTGGTATAATCCAGAACCTAGAACAGAAACCATAATACCTTCAATAAAATTATATTACAAATCAACCATGCACAGCGAACATATAAAAGAGGAAAGAATAATGAAAGAAATAATCCGTAAAGGAGTAAAAAGCACTACTCCTATCCAAAACATAAACCTGATAATATTCAACAAAACCAAGAAGACTTCCGAACTCCTTATCAAAAACGGCCCGAAGCCGACGGAGAACCCTCTACAGCAGTCAAGCGTTGTATACATGTACACTTGCCCCCACGAAGGATGTAACCTTCAATCTAAGTACATAGGTATGACGTCGACCAAGCTGACGAGGCGTTTGACATGCCATCTTCAATCCGGTGCCCCTAGGAATCACATGAGACAAGCCCATGACATCACTCTAACAAGAGAAATGTTGAACAAGAATACCTGCATAATAGACAAAACCCAAAATGCAAGAAGATTACAAATTCTCGAAGCAATTCACATAAGAATAGAACAACCTACCATGAACACCCAAATCACGGAACTATTTACTCTACCCACCATGAGAGTAAGGACAAGACCAGAACATAACGATGCCAACACAGAAGACAATATCCAGCATAACAGGCCAATTACACTGGATTAATCTTTGTATGTAGATAGGAGCTGCCTCGTATGGGCCAATGGGCCTTCTGCAGTTGCCTCTGTTCTTATGTTTCACCCCACATTTATCCCTTATGTATCCCCCCATGTTTTCACCTTTATTGTCTTTATCACCTGACCCAGTGCGGGTATAAAATCAACCAGCATTGTAAGATCTCTTCACTTGAGAATGAACCATGGAGGTTCGAAACGTTGTGCAAATTGTATAAAAAATAAGTGTAATACATTCTATAGTAAATCACTTCTTTTCTTCACCTTAAAAGTACGAAAATGAGTTTTGGAGAACTCCTGTTTCAACTAAGCCCTGATGCTAAGAAAATAGTTAGAGGGATAGAAGCCCTAAACCAGAAAATAATAAATACAGAATATGCGGTCATATTCAGTGAAACATGCTTGAAAGAAAACCTGCTGCCAGTATACACCAATATAAACCCACATGACCCAGCAGTCCGCAATACAGAGTTTACCTATAGGTATAGGCAAGAGCTCATTCGGCATCAACTAAACAAGAAAAATGAAGCCCTCCAAACCCTTAAAGAGCAGGCTGAGCATCTGTTAAACAAATGGACCCAGTACGACATCCCTATCCAACTCAAGCAAACCATCAACAGTGAACTATTTAACCTGAAACAACAACATAAAACTCGTGTAGAAACAAAGACACTCTGTAAGTTAACAGCCCTAAATAGTGGACAGTTAAAGATCCCTCGTCCTAAAGATGGCTACATTAACCTGACTTCTTATGATCTTACCCAGGACCAACGAGACCTCTTAAATCTTGGTCTAAATTGTCAATTCATATCTAAACCAAAGATTCATCAAAAACGCCTGGAAATCGTAATGCTTCTGGACGATATCCATAAGCTAGAAGACAACAAAAAAGTCATCACCACTGACACACTTCAGGCTGAACTACTAGCAGAAGCAGGGAAAAAAACGAGGAACATATTCATCTACAATCTTAACCCCACGACTCAAAGAAGCAGCAAAACAACTAAAAAATCTGAAAGACGTAACAATAAAAAAAGCCGACAAGACAGCAGCATATGTATTGATTCCTACCCAAGAATACATGAACAAAATTAGCGACATCCTTAGTGACGACTCCAAATTTCAACGAATCACGAGGAACCCCGTGGAAGACCTTAAGCGGAAAGTAAACAAAACAATTACAGCAATCAACGCAAAGAAATGTAGTGTGCATTTCAATAAACTTCAAGGCAACTATGGCTTAGGATATGCCTGCGGCAATGTTAAGACGCATAAACCAGGTAACCCACTACGCCCTATAATCAGCCAAATACCAACTCCAACTTATCACCTGGCAAAAAAACTCAATGAACTCCTAACTCCATACACTCCAAGTAAGTTTAGTCTACAATCATCAGCAGATTTCCTAGAATTGATCAAATCTACCCAGCCCGATGGAATCATCGCTTCCTTGGACGTTGAATCCCTATTTACCAACGTCCCAGTCGACACAACCATAGGAATGATACTGGACAGAGTATACAGAGACGAGAGCACCCCCAAATTAGACATACCTGAGCCACACTTGAAGAGTCTTCTCGAAGCATGTACAAAGGAAGCCCCTTTCATCAGTCCACAAGGAGACATGTTTTTACAAATAGACGGAGTAGCAATGGGCTCCCCCTTAGGAGTTTTATTTGCTAATTTTTATATGAGAACCATCAAAGACAGGGTCTTCAGTAGCAGACAAAAACCAACTGTATATTGCCGTTATGTAGATGACATATACGTATTAGTAAAAGACTCAGATGAGCTAATTGACCTAAAAAAGACATCTAGAGAGAGAGTCAGTACTCCGATTTACAAATGAAAATCGTGAAAACAACAGTCTGCCATTCTTGGATGTACTAATAACAAAAACAGGAACCTCTTTAAGCACCAACGTATATACCAAGCCCACCAACATAGGATTATGCCTGAAAGGTAGAAGTGAGTGCCCCAAAAGATACAAAGCCAGTGTTCTCAATGCTTATATTCGTCGAGCGCTTACCCACTGCTCTGAATGGAGCAACGTGAGTAGAGAGTTTGAAAGAGTAACTCAGGTATTGGTGAACAACGGATATAGCAACGTGGAAATAAACGCTGCTATAAGAAGACACTTGGACCGTTGGTATAATCCAGAACCTAGAACAGAAACCATAATACCTCCAATAAAATTATATTACAAATCAACCATGCACAGTGAACATATAAAAGAGGAAATAATAATGAAAGAAATAATCCGTAAAGGAGTAAAAAGCACTACTCCTAACCAAAACATAAACCTGATAATATTCTACAAAACCAAGAAGACTTCCGAACTCCTTATCAAAAACGGCCCGAAGCCGACGGAGAACCCTCTACAGCAGTCAAGCGTTGTATACATGTACACTTGCCCCCACGAAGGATGTAACCTTCAATCTAAGTACATAGGTATGACGTCGACCAAGCTGACGAGGCGTTTGACATGCCATCTTCAATCCGGTGCCCCTAGGACTCACATGAGACAAGCCCATGACATCACTCTAACAAGAGAAATGTTGAACAAGAATACCTGCATAATAGACAAAACCCAAGATGCAAGAAGATTACAAATTCTCGAAGCAATTCACATAGGAATAGAACAACCTACCATGAACACCCAAATCACGGAACTATTTACTCTATCCATCATGAGAGTAAGGACAAGACCAGATCATAACGATGCCAACACAGAAGACAATGTCCAGCATAACAGGCCAATTACACTGGATTAATCTTTGTATGTAGATAGGAGCTGCCTCGTATGGGCCAATGGGCCTTCTGCAGTTGCCTCTGTTCTTATGTTTCACCCCACATTTATCCCTTATGTATTCCCCCATGTTTTCACCTTTATTGTCTTTATCACCTGACCCAGGGCGGGTATAAAATCAACCAGCATTGTAAGATCTCTTCACTTGAGAATGAACCATGGGGGTTCGAAACGTTGTGCAAATTGTATAAATAAGTGTAATACATTCTATAGTAAATCACTTCTTTTCTTCACCTTAAAAGTACGAAAATGAGTTTTGGAGAACTCCTGTTTCAACTAAGCCCTGATGCTAAGAAAATAGTTAGAGGGATAGAAGCCCTAAACCAGAAAATAATAAATACAGAATATGCGGTCATATTCAATGAAACATGCTTGAAAGAAAACCTGCTGCCAGTATACACCAATATAAACCCACATGACCCAGCAGTCCGCAATACAGAGTTTACCTACAGGTATAGGCAAGAGCTCATTCGGCATCAACTAAACAAGAAAAATGAAGCCCTCCAAACCCTTAAAGAGCAGGCTGAGCATCTGTTAAACAAATGGACCCAGTACGACATCCCTATCCAACTCAAGCAAACCATCAACAGTGAACTATTTAACCTGAAACAACAACATAAAACTCGTGTAGAAACAAAGACACTCTGTAAGTTAACAGCCCTAAACGGTGGACAGTTAAAGATCCCTCGTCCTAAAGATGGCTACATTAACCTGACTTCTTATGATCTTACCCAGGACCAACGAGACCTCTTAAATCTTGGTCTAAATTGTCAATTCATATCTAAACCAAAGATTCATCAAAAACGCCTGGAAATCGTAATGCTTCTGGACGATATCCATAAGCTAGAAGACAACAAAAAAGTCATCACCACTGACACACTTCAGGCTGAACTACTAGCAGAAGCAGGGAAAAAACGAGGAACATATTCATCTACATTCTGCCCGAAACGCTGCGCGTGCTAGTGGCTTTACAAGACTGTAATAACCATATTTGTATCCTCACATTCATTATGTACATTCTTGTATATGCATAAATAAAATAAATAAAATAAAATAAAAACAATCTTAACCCCACGACTCAAAGAAGCAGCAAAACAACTAAAAAATCTGAAAGACGTAACAATAAAAAAGCCGACAAGACAGCAGCATATGTATTGATTCCTACCCAAGAATACATGAACAAAATTAGCGACATCCTTAGTGACGACTCCAAATTTCAACGAATCACGAGGAACACCGTGGAAGACCTTAAGCGGAAAGTAAACAAAACAATTACAGCAATCAACGCAAAGAAAGGTAGTGTGCATTTCAATAAACTTCAAGGCAACTATGGCTTAGGATATGCCTGCGGCAATGTTAAGACGCATAAACCAGGTAACCCACTACGCCCTATAATCAGCCAAATACCAACTCCAACTTATCACCTGGCAAAAAAACTCAATGAACTCCTAACTCCATACACTCCAAGTAAGTTTAGTCTACAATCATCAGCAGATTTCCTAGAATTGATCAAATCTACCCAGCCCGATGGAATCATCGCTTCCTTGGACGTTGAATCCCTATTTACCAACGTCCCAGTCGACACAACCATAGGAATGATACTGGACAGAGTATACAGAGACGAGAGCACCCCCAAATTAGACATACCTGAGCCACACTTGAAGAGTCTTCTCGAAGCATGTACAAAGGAAGCCCCTTTCATCAGTCCACAAGGAGACATGTTTTTACAAATAGACGGAGTAGCAATGGGCTCCCCCTTAGGAGTTTTATTTGCTAATTTTTATATGAGAACCATCAAAGACAGGGTCTTCAGTAGCAGACAAAAACCAACTGTATATTGCCGTTATGTAGATGACATATACGTATTAGTAAAAGACTCAGATGAGCTAATTGACCTAAAAAAGACATCTAGAGAGAGAGTCAGTACTCCGATTTACAAATGAAAATCGTGAAAACAACAGTCTGCCATTCTTGGATGTACTAATAACAAAAACAGGAACCTCTTTAAGCACCAACGTATATACCAAGCCCACCAACATAGGATTATGCCTGAAAGGTAGAAGTGAGTGCCCCAAAAGATACAAAGCCAGTGTTCTCAATGCTTATATTCGTCGAGCGCTTACCCACTGCTCTGAATGGAGCAACGTGAGTAGAGAGTTTGAAAGAGTAACTCAGGTATTGGTGAACAACGGATATAGCAACGCGAAAATAAACGCTGCTATAAGAAGACACTTGGACCGTTGGTATAATCCAGAACCTAGAACAGAAACCATAATACCTTCAATAAAATTATATTACAAATCAACCATGCACAGCGAACATATAAAAGAGGAAAGAATAATGAAAGAAATAATCCGTAAAGGAGTAAAAAGCACTACTCCTATCCAAAACATAAACCTGATAATATTCAACAAAACCAAGAAGACTTCCGAACTCCTTATCAAAAACGGCCCGAAGCCGACGGAGAACCCTCTACAGCAGTCAAGCGTTGTATACATGTACACTTGCCCCCACGAAGGATGTAACCTTCAATCTAAGTACATAGGTATGACGTCGACCAAGCTGACGAGGCGTTTGACATGCCATCTTCAATCCGGTGCCCCTAGGAATCACATGAGACAAGCCCATGACATCACTCTAACAAGAGAAATGTTGAACAAGAATACCTGCATAATAGACAAAACCCAAAATGCAAGAAGATTACAAATTCTCGAAGCAATTCACATAAGAATAGAACAACCTACCATGAACACCCAAATCACGGAACTATTTACTCTACCCACCATGAGAGTAAGGACAAGACCAGAACATAACGATGCCAACACAGAAGACAATATCCAGCATAACAGGCCAATTACACTGGATTAATCTTTGTATGTAGATAGGAGCTGCCTCGTATGGGCCAATGGGCCTTCTGCAGTTGCCTCTGTTCTTATGTTTCACCCCACATTTATCCCTTATGTATCCCCCCATGTTTTCACCTTTATTGTCTTTATCACCTGACCCAGTGCGGGTATAAAATCAACCAGCATTGTAAGATCTCTTCACTTGAGAATGAACCATGGAGGTTCGAAACGTTGTGCAAATTGTATAAAAAAATAAGTGTAATACATTCTATAGTAAATCACTTCTTTTCTTCACCTTAAAAGTACGAAAATGAGTTTTGGAGAACTCCTGTTTCAACTAAGCCCTGATGCTAAGAAAATAGTTAGAGGGATAGAAGCCCTAAACCAGAAAATAATAAATACAGAATATGCGGTCATATTCAGTGAAACATGCTTGAAAGAAAACCTGCTGCCAGTATACACCAATATAAACCCACATGACCCAGCAGTCCGCAATACAGAGTTTACCTATAGGTATAGGCAAGAGCTCATTCGGCATCAACTAAACAAGAAAAATGAAGCCCTCCAAACCCTTAAAGAGCAGGCTGAGCATCTGTTAAACAAATGGACCCAGTACGACATCCCTATCCAACTCAAGCAAACCATCAACAGTGAACTATTTAACCTGAAACAACAACATAAAACTCGTGTAGAAACAAAGACACTCTGTAAGTTAACAGCCCTAAATAGTGGACAGTTAAAGATCCCTCGTCCTAAAGATGGCTACATTAACCTGACTTCTTATGATCTTACCCAGGACCAACGAGACCTCTTAAATCTTGGTCTAAATTGTCAATTCATATCTAAACCAAAGATTCATCAAAAACGCCTGGAAATCGTAATGCTTCTGGACGATATCCATAAGCTAGAAGACAACAAAAAAGTCATCACCACTGACACACTTCAGGCTGAACTACTAGCAGAAGCAGGGAAAAAACGAGGAACATATTCATCTACAATCTTAACCCCACGACTCAAAGAAGCAGCAAAACAACTAAAAAATCTGAAAGACGTAACAATAAAAAAAGCCGACAAGACAGCAGCATATGTATTGATTCCTACCCAAGAATACATGAACAAAATTAGCGACATCCTTAGTGACGACTCCAAATTTCAACGAATCACGAGGAACCCCGTGGAAGACCTTAAGCGGAAAGTAAACAAAACAATTACAGCAATCAACGCAAAGAAATGTAGTGTGCATTTCAATAAACTTCAAGGCAACTATGGCTTAGGATATGCCTGCGGCAATGTTAAGACGCATAAACCAGGTAACCCACTACGCCCTATAATCAGCCAAATACCAACTCCAACTTATCACCTGGCAAAAAAACTCAATGAACTCCTAACTCCATACACTCCAAGTAAGTTTAGTCTACAATCATCAGCAGATTTCCTAGAATTGATCAAATCTACCCAGCCCGATGGAATCATCGCTTCCTTGGACGTTGAATCCCTATTTACCAACGTCCCAGTCGACACAACCATAGGAATGATACTGGACAGAGTATACAGAGACGAGAGCACCCCCAAATTAGACATACCTGAGCCACACTTGAAGAGTCTTCTCGAAGCATGTACAAAGGAAGCCCCTTTCATCAGTCCACAAGGAGACATGTTTTTACAAATAGACGGAGTAGCAATGGGCTCCCCCTTAGGAGTTTTATTTGCTAATTTTTATATGAGAACCATCAAAGACAGGGTCTTCAGTAGCAGACAAAAACCAACTGTATATTGCCGTTATGTAGATGACATATACGTATTAGTAAAAGACTCAGATGAGCTAATTGACCTAAAAAAGACATCTAGAGAGAGAGTCAGTACTCCGATTTACAAATGAAAATCGTGAAAACAACAGTCTGCCATTCTTGGATGTACTAATAACAAAAACAGGAACCTCTTTAAGCACCAACGTATATACCAAGCCCACCAACATAGGATTATGCCTGAAAGGTAGAAGTGAGTGCCCCAAAAGATACAAAGCCAGTGTTCTCAATGCTTATATTCGTCGAGCGCTTACCCACTGCTCTGAATGGAGCAACGTGAGTAGAGAGTTTGAAAGAGTAACTCAGGTATTGGTGAACAACGGATATAGCAACGCGAAAATAAACGCTGCTATAAGAAGACACTTGGACCGTTGGTATAATCCAGAACCTAGAACAGAAACCATAATACCTTCAATAAAATTATATTACAAATCAACCATGCACAGCGAACATATAAAAGAGGAAAGAATAATGAAAGAAATAATCCGTAAAGGAGTAAAAAGCACTACTCCTATCCAAAACATAAACCTGATAATATTCAACAAAACCAAGAAGACTTCCGAACTCCTTATCAAAAACGGCCCGAAGCCGACGGAGAACCCTCTACAGCAGTCAAGCGTTGTATACATGTACACTTGCCCCCACGAAGGATGTAACCTTCAATCTAAGTACATAGGTATGACGTCGACCAAGCTGACTAGGCGTTTGACATGCCATCTTCAATCCGGTGCCCCTAGGAATCACATGAGACAAGCCCATGACATCACTCTAACAAGAGAAATGTTGAACAAGAATACCTGCATAATAGACAAAACCCAAAATGCAAGAAGATTACAAATTCTCGAAGCAATTCACATAAGAATAGAACAACCTACCATGAACACCCAAATCACGGAACTATTTACTCTACCCACCATGAGAGTAAGGACAAGACCAGAACATAACGATGCCAACACAGAAGACAATATCCAGCATAACAGGCCAATTACACTGGATTAATCTTTGTATGTAGATAGGAGCTGCCTCGTATGGGCCAATGGGCCTTCTGCAGTTGCCTCTGTTCTTATGTTTCACCCCACATTTATCCCTTATGTATCCCCCCATGTTTTCACCTTTATTGTCTTTATCACCTGACCCAGTGCGGGTATAAAATCAACCAGCATTGTAAGATCTCTTCACTTGAGAATGAACCATGGAGGTTCGAAACGTTGTGCAAATTGTATAAAAAAATAAGTGTAATACATTCTATAGTAAATCACTTCTTTTCTTCACCTTAAAAGTACGAAAATGAGTTTTGGAGAACTCCTGTTTCAACTAAGCCCTGATGCTAAGAAAATAGTTAGAGGGATAGAAGCCCTAAACCAGAAAATAATAAATACAGAATATGCGGTCATATTCAGTGAAACATGCTTGAAAGAAAACCTGCTGCCAGTATACACCAATATAAACCCACATGACCCAGCAGTCCGCAATACAGAGTTTACCAATAGGTATAGGCAAGAGCTCATTCGGCATCAACTAAACCAGACAAATGAAGCCCTCCAAACCCTTAAAGAGCAGGCTGAGCATCTGTTAAACAAATGGACCCAGTACGACATCCCTATCCAACTCAAGCAAACCATCAACAGTGAACTATTTAACCTGAAACAACAACATAAAACTCGTGTAGAAACAAAGACACTCTGTAAGTTAACAGCCCTAAACGGTGGACAGTTAAAGATCCCTCGTCCTAAAGATGGCTACATTAACCTGACTTCTTATGATCTTACCCAGGACCAACGAGACCTCTTAAATCTTGGTCTAAATTGTCAGTTCATATCTAAACCAAAGATTCATCAAAAACGCCTGGAAATCGTAATGCTTCTGGACGATATCCATAAGCTAGAAGACAACAAAAAAGTCATCACCACTGACACACTTCAGGCTGAACTACTAGCAGAAGCAGGGAAAAAACGAGGAACATATTCATCTACAATCTTAACCCCACGACTCAAAGAAGCAGCAAAACAACTAAAAAATCTGAAAGACGTAACAATAAAAAAAGCCGACAAGACAGCAGCATATGTATTGATTCCTACCCAAGAATACATGAACAAAATTAGCGACATCCTTAGTGACGACTCCAAATTTCAACGAATCACGAGGAACCCCGTGGAAGACCTTAAGCGGAAAGTAAACAAAACAATTACAGCAATCAACGCAAAGAAATGTAGTGTGCATTTCAATAAACTTCAAGGCAACTATGGCTTAGGATATGCCTGCGGCAATGTTAAGACGCATAAACCAGGTAACCCACTACGCCCTATAATCAGCCAAATACCAACTCCAACTTATCACCTGGCAAAAAAACTCAATGAACTCCTAACTCCATACACTCCAAGTAAGTTTAGTCTACAATCATCAGCAGATTTCCTAGAATTGATCAAATCTACCCAGCCCGATGGAATCATCGCTTCCTTGGACGTTGAATCCCTATTTACCAACGTCCCAGTCGACACAACCATAGGAATGATACTGGACAGAGTATACAGAGACGAGAGCACCCCCAAATTAGATATACCTGAGCCACACTTGAAGAGTCTTCTCGAAGCATGTACAAAGGAAGCCCCTTTCATCAGTCCACAAGGAGACATGTTTTTACAAATAGACGGAGTAGCAATGGGCTCCCCCTTAGGAGTTTTATTTGCTAATTTTTATATGGGAACCATCAAAGACAGGGTCTTCAGTAGCAGACAAAAACCAACTGTATATTGCCGTTATGTAGATGACATATTCGTATTAGTAAAAGACTCAGATGAGCTAATTGACCTAAAAAAGACATCTAGAGAGAGAGTCAGTACTCCGATTTACACATGAAAATCGTGAAAACAACAGTCTGCCATTCTTGGATGTACTAATAACAAAAACAGGAACCTCTTTAAGCACCAACGTATATACCAAGCCCACCAACATAGGATTATGCCTGAACGGTAGAAGTGAGTGCCCCAAAAGATACAAAGCCAGTGTTCTCAATGCTTATATTCGTCGAGCGCTTACCCACTGCTCTGAATGGAGCAACGTGAGTAGAGAGTTTGAAAGAGTAACTCAGGTATTGGTGAACAACGGATATAGCAACGCGAAAATAAACGCTGCTATAAGAAGACACTTGGACCGTTGGTATAATCCAGAACCTAGAACAGAAACCATAATACCTTCAATAAAATTATATTACAAATCAACCATGCACAGTGAACACATAAAAGAGGAAAGAATAATGAAAGAAATAATCCGTAAAGGAGTAAAAAGCACTACTCCTAACCAAAACATAAACCTGATAATATTCAACAAAACCAAGAAGACTTCCGAACTCCTTATCAAAAACGGCCCGAAGCCGACGGAGAACCCTCTACAGCAGTCAAGCGTTGTATACATGTACACTTGCCCCCACGAAGGATGTAACCTTCAATCTAAGTACATTGGTATGACGTCGACCAAGCTGACGAGGCGTTTGACATGCCATCTTCAATCCGGTGCCCCTAGGAATCACATGAGACAAGCCCATGACATCATTCTAACAAGAGAAATGTTGAACAAGAATACCTGCATATATAGACAAAACCCAAAATGCAAGAAGATTACAAATTCTCGAAGCAATTCACATAAGAATAGAACAACCTACCATGAACACCCAAATCACGGAACTATTTACTCTACCCACCATGAGAGTAAGGACAAGACCAGAACATAACGATGCCAACACAGAAGACAATGTCCAGCATAACAGGCCAATTACACTGGATTAATCTTTGTATGTAGATAGGAGCTGCCTCGTATGGGCCAATGGGCCTTCTGCAGTTGCCTCTGTTCTTATGTTTCACCCCACATTTATCCCTTATGTATCCCCCCATGTTTTCACCTTTATTGTCTTTATCACCTGACCCAGTGCGGGTATAAAATCAACCAGCATTGTAAGATCTCTTCACTTGAGAATGAACCATGGAGGTTCGAACCTTTGTGCAAATTGTATAAATAAGTGTAATACATTCTATAGTAAATCACTTCTTTTCTTCATCTTAAAAGTACGAAAATGAGTTTTGGAGAACTCCTGTTTCAACTAAGCCCTGATGCTAAGAAAATAGTTAGAGGGATAGAAGCCCTAAACCAGAAAATAATAAATACAGAATATGCGGTCATATTCAATGAAACATGCTTGAAAGAAAACCTGCTGCCAGTATACACCAATATAAACCCACATGACCCAGCAGTCCGCAATACAGAGTTTACCTATAGGTATAGGCAAGAGCTCATTCGGCATCAACTAAACAAGAAAAATGAAGCCCTCCAAACCCTTAAAGAGCAGGCTGAGCATCTGTTAAACAAATGGACCCAGTACGACATCCCTATCCAACTCAAGCAAACCATCAACAGTGAACTATTTAACCTGAAACAACAACATAAAACTCGTGTAGAAACAAAGACACTCTGTAAGTTAACAGCCCTAAACGGTGGACAGTTAAAGATCCCTCGTCCTAAAGATGGCTACATTAACCTGACTTCTTATGATCTTACCCAGGACCAACGAGACCTCTTAAATCTTGGTCTAAATTGTCAATTCATATCTAAACCAAAGATTCATCAAAAACGCCTGGAAATCGTAATGCTTCTGGACGATATCCATAAGCTAGAAGACAACAAAAAAGTCATCACCACTGACACACTTCAGGCTGAACTACTAGCAGAAGCAGGGAAAAAACGAGGAACATATTCATCTACAATCTTAACCCCACGACTCAAAGAAGCAGCAAAACAACTAAAAAATCTGAAAGACGTAACAATAAAAAAAGCCGACAAGACAGCAGCATATGTATTGATTCCTACCCAAGAATACATGAACAAAATTAGCGACATCCTTAGTGACGACTCCAAATTTCAACGAATCACGAGGAACCCCGTGGAAGACCTTAAGCGGAAAGTAAACAAAACAATTACAGCAATCAACGCAAAGAAATGTAGTGTGCATTTCAATAAACTTCAAGGCAACTATGGCTTAGGATATGCCTGCGGCAATGTTAAGACGCATAAACCAGGTAACCCACTACGCCCTATAATCAGCCAAATACCAACTCCAACTTATCACCTGGCAAAAAAACTCAATGAACTCCTAACTCCATACACTCCAAGTAAGTTTAGTCTACAATCATCAGCAGATTTCCTAGAATTGATCAAATCTACCCAGCCCGATGGAATCATCGCTTCCTTGGACGTTGAATCCCTATTTACCAACGTCCCAGTCGACACAACCATAGGAATGATACTGGACAGAGTATACAGAGACGAGAGCACCCCCAAATTAGACATACCTGAGCCACACTTGAAGAGTCTTCTCGAAGCATGTACAAAGGAAGCCCCTTTCATCAGTCCACAAGGAGACATGTTTTTACAAATAGACGGAGTAGCAATGGGCTCCCCCTTAGGAGTTTTATTTGCTAATTTTTATATGGGAACCATCAAAGACAGGGTCTTCAGTAGCAGACAAAAACCAACTGTATATTGCCGTTATGTAGATGACATATTCGTATTAGTAAAAGACTCAGATGAGCTAATTGACCTAAAAAAGACATCTAGAGAGAGAGTCAGTACTCCGATTTACACATGAAAATCGTGAAAACAACAGTCTGCCATTCTTGGATGTACTAATAACAAAAACAGGAACCTCTTTAAGCACCATCGTATATACCAAGCCCACCAACATAGGATTATGCCTGAACGGTAGAAGTGAGTGCCCCAAAAGATACAAAGCCAGTGTTCTCAATGCTTATATTCGTCGAGCGCTTACCCACTGCTCTGAATGGAGCAACGTGAGTAGAGAGTTTGAAAGAGTAACTCAGGTATTGGTGAACAACGGATATAGCAACGCGAAAATAAACGCTGCTATAAGAAGACACTTGGACCGTTGGTATAATCCAGAACCTAGAACAGAAACCATAATACCTTCATTAAAATTATATTACAAATCAACCATGCACAGTGAACACATAAAAGAGGAAAGAATAATGAAAGAAATAATCCGTAAAGGAGTAAAAAGCACTACTCCTAACCAAAACATAAACCTGATAATATTCAACAAAACCAAGAAGACTTCCGAACTCCTTATCAAAAACGGCCCGAAGCCGACTGAGAACCCTCTACAGCAGTCAAGCGTTGTATACATGTACACTTGCCCCCACGAAGGATGTAACCTTCAATCTAAGTACATAGGTATGACGTCGACCAAGCTGACGAGGCGTTTGACATGCCATCTTCAATCCGGTGCCCCTAGGACTCACATGAGACAAGCCCATGACATCACTCTAACAAGAGAAATGTTGAACAAGAATACCTGCATAATAGACAAAACCCAAGATGCAAGAAGATTACAAATTATCGAAGCAATTCACATATGAATAGAACAACCTACCATGAACACCCAAATCACGGAACTATTTACTCTACCCACCATGAGAGTAAGGACAAGACCAGAACATAACGATGCCAACACAGAAGACAATGCCCAGCATAACAGGCCAATTACACTGGATTAATCTTTGTATGTAGATAGGAGCTGCCTCGTATGGGCCAATGGGCCTTCTGCAGTTGCCTCTGTTCTTATGTTTCACCCCACATTTATCCCTTATGTATCCCCCCATGTTTTCACCTTTATTGTCTTTATCACCTGACCCAGTGCGGGTATAAAATCAACCAGCATTGTAAGATCTCTTCACTTGAGAATGAACCATGGAGGTTCGAAACGTTGTGCAAATTGTATAAATAAGTGTAATACATTCTATAGTAAATCACTTCTTTTCTTCACCTTAAAAGTACGAAAATGAGTTTTGGAGAACTCCTGTTTCAACTAAGCCCTGATGCTAAGAAAATAATTAGAGGGATAGAAGCCCTAAACCAGAAAATAATAAATACAGAATATGCGGTCATATTCAATGAAACATGCTTGAAAGAAAACCTGCTGCCAGTATACACCAATATAAACCCACATGACCCAGCAGTCCGCAATACAGAGTTTACCTATAGGTATAGGCAAGAGCTCATTCGGCATCAACTAAACAAGAAAAATGAAGCCCTCCAAACCCTTAAAGAGCAGGCTGAGCATCTGTTAAACAAATGGACCCAGTACGACATCCCTATCCAACTCAAGCAAACCATCAACAGTGAACTATTTAACCTGAAACAACATAAAACTCGTGTAGAAACAAAGACACTCTGTAAGTTAACAGCCCTAAACGGTGGACAGTTAAAGATCCCTCGTCCTAAAGATGGCTACATTAACCTGACTTCTTATGATCTTACCCAGGACCAACGAGACCTCTTAAATCTTGGTCTAAATTGTCAATTCATATCTAAACCAAAGATTCAACAAAAACGCCTGGAAATCGTAATGCTTCTGGACGATATCCATAAGCTAGAAGACAACAAAAAAGTCATCACCACTGACACACTTCAGGCTGAACTACTAGCAGAAGCAGGGAAAAAACGAGGAACATATTCATCTACAATCTTAACCCCACGACTCAAAGAAGCAGCAAAACAACTAAAAAATCTGAAAGACGTAACAATAAAAAAAGCCGACAAGACAGCAGCATATGTATTGATTCCTACCCAAGAATGCATGAACAAAATTAGCGACATCCTTAGTGACGACTCCAAATTTCAACGAATCACGAGGAACCCCGTGGAAGACCTTAAGCGGAAAGTAAACAAAACAATTACAGCAATCAACGCAAAGAAATGTAGTGTGCATTTCAATAAACTTCAAGGCAACTATGGCTTAGGATATGCCTGCGGCAATGTTAAGACGCATAAACCAGGTAACCCACTACGCCCTATAATCAGCCAAATACCAACTCCAACTTATCACCTGGCAAAAAAACTCAATGAACTCCTAACTCCATACACTCCAAGTAAGTTTAGTCTACAATCATCAGCAGATTTCCTAGAATTGATCAAATCTACCCAGCCCGATGGAATCATCGCTTCCTTGGACGTTGAATCCCTATTTACCAACGTCCCAGTCGACACAACCATAGGAATGATACTGGACAGAGTATACAGAGACGAGAGCACCCCCAAATTAGACATACCTGAGCCACACTTGAAGAGTCTTCTCGAAGCATGTACAAAGGAAGCCCCTTTCATCAGTCCACAAGGAGACATGTTTTTACAAATAGACGGAGTAGCAATGGGCTCCCCCTTAGGAGTTTTATTTGCTAATTTTTATATGGGAACCATCAAAGACAGGGTCTTCAGTAGCAGACAAAAACCAACTGTATATTGCCGTTATGTACATGACATATTCGTATTAGTAAAAGACTCAGATGAGCTAATTGACCTAAAAAAGACATCTAGAGAGAGAGTCAGTACTCCGATTTACACATGAAAATCGTGAAAACAACAGTCTGCCATTCTTGGATGTACTAATAACAAAAACAGGAACCTCTTTAAGCACCAACGTATATACCAAGCCCACCAACATAGGATTATGCCTGAACGGTAGAAGTGAGTGCCCCAAAAGATACAAAGCCAGTGTTCTCAATGCTTACATTCGTCGAGCGCTTACCCACTGCTCTGAATGGAGCAACGTGAGTAGAGAGTTTGAAAGAGTAACTCAGGTATTGGTGAACAACGGATATAGCAACGCGAAAATAAACGCTGCTATAAGAAGACACTTGGACCGTTGGTATAATCCAGAACCTAGAACAGAAACCATAATACCTTCAATAAAATTATATTACAAATCAACCATGCACAGTGAACATATAAAAGAGGAAAGAATAATGAAAGAAATAATCCGTAAAGGAGTAAAAAGCACTCAAAACATAAACCTGATAATATTCAACAAAACCAAGAAGACTTCCGAACTCCTTATCAAAAACGGCCCGAAGCCAACGGAGAACCCTCTACAGCAGTCAAGCGTTGTATACATGTACACTTGCCCCCACGAAGGATGTAACCTTCAATCTAAGTACATAGGTATGACGTCGACCAAGGTGACGAGGCGTTTGACATGCCATCTTCAATCTGGTGCCCCTAGGACTCACATGAGACAAGCCCATGACATCACTCTAACAAGAGAAATGTTGAACAAGAATACCTGCATAATAGACAAAACCCTCAGCACTTCTCAGCCTACTATGCAAGGCCCGATTTGCCTAATAAGCCAAGTTTTCCTGAATTAATATATTTTATCAATTTTTTTTCTTATGGAATGATAAAGCTACCCATTTCATTATGTATTATTATAGATTGTTGTTCCTCCTTTGCAGACAACCCAACCCACAACTCGGTAGAGTGCTTATACCTCGCTAGGAGATCACACTAGGCGCTTCTAGCCCTTGGAGAGGGGCTCAACGTCACACATTTAGGGGATGCGGCTCAAACACTTAGCCTCTTTGTCACGTGCACACACCCACTCGAGCCGCTTTGACTCCCCACTCTCTCCTTAGGTGATATGATCTCCTCAATCCCCCTTTGACTTATTGGTATTACCTTCTACCGTGTCCACAGCAGTGGTTCTTGGTTCTTTCTCTCTCTCTCTCACTCCTTCTGTACTATTTCATGGGAAGCCTCACTAGGACAAGGTCAAATACCAGCAAATTGGAATACATTTACTGGACAGAGCACATACACAATACATACACACATATAATAATAATGAATCCTATACTCTATAATATTACAATCAGGTTGCACTCCAACATCATCAGAACTCTATCATCAGCTTATCAAGTGGTGTCCTATCTCCTGGTTCACCACCTGATACTATCAACCTTCTTAAGTTGATCAAGTCTACATACACTGTTGCACCATCAGCAAGAGAATATATATATGTATCTATAAATGTGTACAAAGAAAATCAGCATTTGAATGCAATAACATATATCAGTATAAATGTTCATTGATACACAACAATGATCAATCGATCACTCTATCAGTCCTAGAACGCATACATCTGTAGGTAATCCAGCCTACGACTGTAACTCTAAACTTCAGTATAAAACACTCCTTGACATAAGAATGCAAACAGTCACTCACCTCTCACTGCGTCTTGCACGCTAATGACAACCAAACACTATCAACTCCCTATAAGTAATCCACCAGAACTTCCCTTCCACCTCTCGAAGTTCACTACCCTGATATCTTCAGGTTCTTCCAGGCTTCACTACCAGGATCCTCTGCAGCTCCTCCAGGCTGCTATCATGAAGTTTCCTTGAGCAACTATGGTGCTTCACCCTTCTGCTGGGGTCCTCCACAGCTCTCTTAGCTGCTACACCATGAAGTTTCCTCGAGCAACTATGGTGCTTCACCACCTCTACAGAAGCACGTGACACTCCTCTTCACTGCTTCTCCTCACAGCTCGAGGTCCTCTGCTCCACTACCTTGGAGTCTCATCAATTACTCCCTCTGTGCTGGCTTCGAAGTTCTCAGCAACTTCTTCCCCAAAGACAAACCTGCAACCCATTGACACTCCAATAAAATTGTTTCCCCTTTAACACATAAACACGAATAATCCCACAATATGTTTGCCTCAAACCTCTATCTGTCCTCTACATACAGTGAGAGTGGACTCCCCCGTTTTGGGTGGGTCCATACTCCACCTCGCCTGGCGGCGGTCCTCACTCACGCTAGGAGGGTCTTCCACCGTCAGGAGCCGACTCCCTCAGTTGCCTGCCAGCGCTCAGAGGGGATGGACGTCGCTCCGTGTTCCTCCCTCTCCACTCTCTTATTTCAGGCCTTCTGCCTTATTAAAACATGTCTAACTTATAAATAAACATCGCTACTGTCGCTGGGCACACGACCAACTACAAGCAATCACTATGAACTGGCTTAAATCGTGCTTACCACAGATTGTCTAGTCGAGGGCGCTATCCCTCTGACAGAGCTTGGTCAGGGCGCTTCCACGGCCCACAATAATGCCTCTGGGTGATTTAATATCTGCTCGTCGACCAGGACTTGAGACCACAACGTTCCCAGCTCGATTCTACAGCTGGCACATCTGCATACTTCTCTTCTCTTCGAGATATATCACTAGGGGTTCCCTTCTGACGGGAGCTCAACGGAGCGCGGCTTTCTCCTGCGATGTCTGGCACTCAAGTGAGGTCAAAGCCCCTCCAGAAGCGAGCCTCACGCCTCCAGCAAAATGTCCACATCTCCTAGCCAGTCATTTATCTATTTCCTTACTTACTGCCCATAATCTTAAACTGTTCATTGAATCCACCATACTATTTTTCATATGGGTTATCACCTCAATATTTGCTAGACCTTCTAATCAGGTCAGGCTTGCTGAATAACTCTCAAGGAGGGAGACTCGTTTCTCCTGCAGGCTGAGATCATAACACTCCCCTCCCCTTATTTTTGAGAGTTATTCCAGTGGCAAAGCTCGGGATAATACATGAGCCACCACACTGTCTCGTTCTTCAACCGATGTACTCCCTTAGGAGTCTACAATTAGTTCGTTGCACCTTGCAACATCTGGCTCACAACTCTCCAGAAACATCATCTTCTCATAAACGATTTGACCTCTCTGACTCCTCTTGGCCAGGCTGTCCTCCTTGGACGCCTGTGCTCCATCGGTCCACTCTACTTACTGTTTCCACCCTCCGTTACCTCGTCTTCTTCTCTTCACGTCCAGAGTCAGACATCTACTGTCAGTACCTCCTCTGTCGTCTTCACACTTCCATCTACTGCCATTATACTTTCGTCTCCTGTCATCATACTTCACTCCCTCGTCTTCACCGACGCTCCTCCCTTTCGTCTCCTCATTTATCTGAGACCTCATCCTGTTCGACTCCCACCGAGTCCTCGGCTTTCCTCTATTCCTCCATGCTTGTATCATCTTCCTCTTCCCACACTTTTCACCTCTATACAACTCCATTTCTTCTCCTTCAACTCTTCTTCGTTCCCTCTTTACCTCTCCTAGAGTGCTCGTAAGCATCTCTCCACACATACTGTCTCTTCTCCTTTCATTTTCTCGGCTATCACTCTTCTTCACTATCTCTCCTCCACGTTTTATGTGAAACATGTCAACTCCTGACACCTCAAACAACTTAACTCCACTATCCAGATGCCTCTGTGCTCGTGGACAACTTGACGCTCTACTCTCGTCCTCAGTCTGTCCACATCTTTCCTCATTCCTACTCAGCACAGTTGCATTCGCCTTCCGATTCTTAATTTCAGCAGTCTGGGCTCTACTCAGGTCCGCTCTCTCTTCACATGATTCTTCTTCGGCTGGGCCATCTTCACCTTTGACCTCACCGAGACTTCATCTTCCTGGGCTGGACCTTCATCAAATAGCCATGCTATATCTACATCGATATCTTCTACCGGTTTAATCGACACTGTCTCATCTCCTCCAGCGTCTTCCTTGTCGGCCACCTCTGCCTTCATCACTACCGAGACAGGGTACTCAATGGCTCGGCGGTCTCCTGACTCATCTCCTCGGATGTCAGTCAGGTTCGCACTCTCAGGTGTCCCACCCGTGCCGTGGCCTTCTGGGCACCCCTCTGGCACAGTCTCCGCCATGACTCTTGGCAACACCTTTGTCCCACACAAGTCATTTCCCAGGATCACTTGGACTCCTGGAACAGGTATGTCGGGGCACACTCCCAACATCACCTCTGCCGACACATATTCCGACCTTAGCTGGACAGTACAAACGGTCATGTCACTCTCCGACAATAACCCATATACTCTCATCTTACTCCTGCCAGCTAACCGTCGATCATTCCCAATCAGGCTTCTCGCAATCAAGCTCTGATTAGCTCCGGTATCCCTTAAGATACCAACTTCTACCTCAGGTTGGCCTCCTATACTGATCCAACCTTTGCTCATGAACGGCCTATACCTCTCGTTCACTAAGTTTGATCTCTGTGGTTTGTCTTGGAACACATTAGTATATTTACTTCGGGGGCCACACATGGCCAGGGTCACAACTCTCTTGCCCTGCCGACAATCTCGCATCACGTGACCCACTCCGTTACAATTGTAACACCTCACCTGGGAAAAATCTCTCCTATACGAACCAGAGTGGCTCTGACTTTGTCCACTCGCATGAGAGTTCCTCGGGCCAGGCACACTATTTGCACTCTGTGGGGCTTAACTGGACTCTTGATTTCCTGGATCACGAATAGTTTCTCGTTTAGCTCCTCCATCTTCACTTTCAGACGAAGTGCGTGACCTATTCTTCTGAGTTTTAGGGTACTTACTTTTATCTGCCCATTTATCAAAAT
Organism: Procambarus clarkii; assembly: GCF_040958095.1. Classification (NCBI taxonomy): domain Eukaryota; kingdom Metazoa; phylum Arthropoda; class Malacostraca; order Decapoda; family Cambaridae; genus Procambarus; species Procambarus clarkii. The sequence goes on from NC_091228.1 coordinate 10,262,701, forward strand.
TCTTCTCACCCCAGACTCTTCTGGGTCTTTCATAATTTCTTCTTCCCCAGACTCCACTGGATCTGCCATTGCTGCGTCTCACCTCATTCTTCACTCTGTTCTCCCTTAAACTCCTGTACGCTTCAGTAATCATATCCGCCCTATCTGCGGCATCTTTCACCTCCTTTATCCCTGCTTCTTGGATCTTGAACTTTGTTTCAGGATGCATCATCTCCAAGAACTTCTCCATGACCATCAGTTGCTTCAGGTCAGTGTAAGATCCAACTCCAGCAGCCTCAATCCACTTCTGGAATCGTCTTTCCAGATCCCTTGCTGTCTCGGCAAAAGTACATGCTCCAACCTTCACCATCTCTCTGAAGCGCTTTCTATAAGCTTCTGGGGTTAACTGAAACGAGCGCAATATGCTGCTCTTTACCGTGGCATAATCCTGGCACTCTTCCAGTGACAATTGGGTGTATGCCTCCCTGGCTGCACCGGTCAATCTTAACTGGACCAGCTGGGCCCATTCTTCCTGTGGCCACTCCTTGATACTGGCTACCTTTTCAAAGTGCTCGAAAAAGCTCTCTGCCTCTTCGGGAACAAACAAGGGAATGTCCTTCTCCCTAACCCTAACATCTGGTGGGTGTGATACCTGGGAGGTGCTCTCTGGCAACCCATGTTCAATCCTTTGCTCAGCCAAGGTTCTGTTCGCTTCTATCTGCATTTGTTTTGTTCTCTCTTTTTCTTTTTCGACCTGGGCTTTTTCTTTTTCTTGTTCCAACTCCAGTTCCCTTATTCTGGTTTTCTCTTTTTCTTTCTCCACCTCTAGTCTTGCTTTCTCTTTTTCTTTCTCCTATTCCAACTCCAGTTCTCTTACTCTGGTTTTCTCTTTTTCTACTTCCAGCCTGGTTTTCTCTTTTTCCTTCTCGGCTTCATTTTTCATCTGGAGTTCTAATCTCATCTTTTCCAGCTGGAACTGTCTCTCCTCACGCTGCATCTGGAGCTCTAACTGGAATCTCTCCAAGCTCCTATTTCGGCTACTCCTGCTACTGCGGCTACTCTTGCTGCTCCTACTCGATCCCTGGGATCTCACTTCATCCTGCCCATCATCCTCCTTTCCACTTTCAGCTCCTTTTTGGGCTCCTTGCTCTGCCGCTTCACTTCTGGCTCTCAACTGTCTAAGGATCTCATCCTTCATCCCAGCTACTTTAGATGCTTTCAACCTAATGCCACATTTTTCTGCTATTTGTTTCAATTGATCCCTCGTGCAACCTTCTAAGTCCTCAGGCTTGCCTGACTCCACAAACGCTTGCACCTTATCCATCTTTGTCCTATGAGTCTTCCCAAGAGAGAGAGTATACACCTGCGGTCACACAGTTTATCTATTTCATCAAGGGTGTACAAATCCACTCTTGGACAGGGTGTGGGTGTGTCAGTTCACTCTCCCGGACAGGCCCCCAATTTTTTATAGATTGTTGTTCCTCCTTTGCAGACAACCCAACCCACAACTCGGTAGAGTGCTTATACCTCGCTAGGAGATCACACTAGGCGCTTCTGGCCCTTGGAGAGGGGCTCAACGTCACACATTTAGGGGATGCGGCTCCAACACTTAGCCTCTTTGTCACGTGCACACACCCACTCGAGCCGCTGTGACTCCCCACTCTCTCCTTAGGTGATATGATCTCCTCAATCCCCCTTTGACTTATTAGTATTACCTTCTACCCAGTCCGCAGCAGTGGTTCTTGGTTCTTTCTCTCTCTCTCACTCCTTCTGTACTATTTCATGGGAAGCCTCACTAGGACAAGGTCAAATACCAGCAAATTGGAATACATTTACTGGACAGAGCACATACACAATACATACACACATATAATAATAATGAATCCTATACTCTATAATATTACAGTCAGGTTGCACTCCAACATCATCAGAACTCTATCATCAGCTTATCAAGTGGTGTCCTATCTCCTGGTCCACCACCTGATACTATCAACCTTCTTAAGTTGATCAAGTCTACATACACTGTTGCACCATCAGCAAGAGAATATATATATGTATCTATAAATGTGTACAAAGAAAATCAGCATTTGAATGCAATAACATATATCAGTATAAATGTTCATTGATACACAACAATGATCAATCGATCACTCTATCAGTCCTAGAACGCATACATCTGTAGGTAATCCAGCCTACGACTGTAACTCTAAACTTCAGTATAAAACACTCCTTGACATAAGAATGCAAACAGTCACTCACCTCTCACTGCGTCTTGCACGCTAATGACAACCAAACACCATAAACTCCCTATAAGTAATCCACCAGAACTTCCCTTCCACCTCTGGAAGTTCACTACCCTGATATCTTCAGGTTCTTCCGGGCTTCACTACCAGGACCCTCTGCAGCTCCTCCAGGCTGCTATCATGAAGTTTCCTTGAGCAACTATGGTGCTTCACCCTTCTGCTGGGGTCCTCCACAGCTCTCTTAGCTGCTACACCATGAAGTTTCCTCGAGCAACTATGGTGCTTCACCACCTCTACAGAAGCACGTGACACTCCTCTTCACTGCTTCTCCTCACAGCTCAAGGTCCTCTGCTCCACTACCTTGGAGTCTCATCAACTACTCCCTCTGTGCTGGATTCGAAGTTCTCAGCAACTTCTTCCCCAAAGACAAACCTGCAACCCATCGACACTCCAATAAAATTGTTTCCCCTTTAACACATAAACACGAATAATCCCACAATATGTTTGCCTCAAACCTCTATCTGTCCTCTACATACAGTGAGAGTGGACTCCCCCGTTTTGAGCGGGTCCATACTCCACCTCGCCCGGCGGCGGTCATCACTCACGCTGGGAGGGTCTTCCACCGTCAGGAGCCGACTCCCTCAGTTGCCTGCCAGCGCTCAGAGGGGACGGACGTCGCTCTGTGTTCCTCCCTCTCCACTCTCTTATTTCAGGCCTTCTGCCTTATTAAAACATGTCTAACTTATAAATAAACATCGCTACTGTCGCTGGGCACACGACCAACTACAAGCAATCACTATGAACTGGCTTAAATCGTGCTTACCACAGATTGTCTAGTCGAGGGCGCTATCCCTCTGACAGAGCTTGGTCAGGGCACTTCCACGGCCTACAATAATGCCTCTGGGCGATTTAATATCTGCTCGTCGACCAGGACTTGAGACCACAACGTTCCCAGCTCGATTCTACATACTTCTCTTCTCTTCGAGATATATCACTAGGGGTTCCCTTCTGACGGGAGCTCAACGGAGCGCGGCTTTCCCCTGCGATGTCTGGCACTCAAGTGAGGTCAAAGCCCCTCCAGAAGCGAGCCTCACGCCTCCAGCAAAATGTCCACATCTCTTAGCCAGTCATTTATCTATTTCCTTACTTACTGCCCATAATCTTAAACTGTTCATTGAATCCACCATACTATTTTTCATATGGGTTATCACCTCAATATTTGCTAGACCTTCTAATCAGGTCAGGCTTGCTGAATAACTCTCAAGGAGGGAGACTCGTTTCTCCTGCAGGCTGAGATCATACCAGTATGAGGTCAATTTTATTTTATTGGAGTTATGACCGAACCTAACCAACCCTACCTAACCTAACTTAACCTATCTTTATAGGTTAGGTTAGGTTAGGTAGCCGAAAAAGTTTGGTTAGGTTAGGTTAGGTAGGTTAGGTAGTCGAAAAAACATTAATTCATGAAAACTTGGCTTATTAGGGAAATCGGCCCTTGCATAGTAGGCTGAGAAGTGCGTTCTGGCTACTAGGTACGACATTATATATATATATATAGATAGATAGATAGATAGATATATATATGTCGTACCTAGTAGCCAGAACGCACTTCTCAGCCTTCTATGCAAGGCCAAATTTGCCTAATAAGCCAAATTTTCATGAATTATTTGTTTTTCGACTACCTAACCTACCTAACCTAACCTAACCTAACTTTTTTGGCTACCTAACCTAACCTAACCTATAAAGATAGGTTAGGTTAGGTTAGGTAGGGTTGGTTAGGTTCAGTCATATATCTACGTTAATTTTAACTCCAATAAAAAAAAATTTCCTCATACATAATGAAATGGGTAGCTTTGTCATTTCATAAGAAAAAAATTAGAGAAAATATATTAATTCAGGAAAACTTGGCTTATTAGGCAAATCGGGCCTTGCATAGTAGGCTGAGAAGTGAGTTCTGGCTACTAGGTACGACATATATATATATATATATATATATATATATATATATATATATATATATATATATATATATATAGGTGTTATAACACCTATACCCCCTATTAGACTATTTTACAGGAACTTCTTTTCCACAGCTCATAAAACGGAGGAAAGGGTCCTGAAAGATATTGTTAATAGAAACGTTATCCCTACAGACAAAAATCAGAGGATACAACTGACGATTTACTATAAAACCAGAAAAACGGCCAGCCTACTCATGAGAAACTCTCCAGACACAAAACAGAACGCTTTAAAAGAGACTAACGTCGTCTATGCCTTCAAATGCCCACTTGGGGACTGTAAGCTCCAAAAAACCCAGTACATAGGCAAGACAACAACATCTCTTTCCAGGCGTTTAACGATGCATAAGCAACAGGGCTCCATTAAGGAACATATAATCTCTTCCCATAACCAAACCATCGCCAGAGAAATCCTAGTAAACAACACAGAAATCATCGATAGATACAGCGATAGCAGGCGGCTTGACGTTTGCGAGGCACTACACATCAAGAAGTCAACACCAGCAATCAACAGCCAATTATTGCACAACTATATTCTACCCACCTCAAGACTCCGCTCCAATATAGAAGCATCAAGAAATATGGACCAATAGGCTTTCTACAAACACTTCTATTCAATACCCATTGTTTCTGTTCTGTCTTGTGTTGATACTTTTAATACCCTATTAATATCCCCTCATGTTCTGTCTTGTGTTAATGCCACGTCACTATATGCCACATCATCCCTCCCACCTCACTCAAATGTAGATATAATAGCAGAGATACGTAAGTTCTAATCAGTTGTGTATTTGTGAAGTCTTTGAAAATGTAATAAGTTTTACGAAACGCGCCCGTGTCGCGTCAGACTAGAAATAAAAATGAATTTTGGAGAAGTGATTTTTGATTTACCTCCAACAGTGAAGCGTAATGTACGAAAGATTGAGAAAATTCGTGTTAGAATTATTAATCTTACTTTTTCGGTCATATTTAATAATATATGTCTACAGGAAAGACTGCTACCAAAATATACTAATATATATATATATATATATATATATATATATATATATATATATATATATATATATATATATATATATATATATATATATATATATATATATATATATGTCGTACCTAGTAGCCATTTTTACATTTTTACATTTGACATTTTTACACAGGTACCTCATGTCAGACATCTGCAGGAGCTGAAGGAGGCATTTGAGCAGAGTTCCGTGCTGCGTTTCACTTACGAGATGGAAAAGGATGGGAAGCTGCCCTTTCTAGATGTAACAGTCATGGAAAAGAGCGGAGGTTTCCACACTGCAGTCTACACTAAGGAAACGAACATAGGAATGTGCCTAAATGCCAACAGCGACTGCCCAGACAGGTACAAGAGGAGTGTTGTTAACGCATATGTCGACCGTGCTCTCAGCCACAGCTCAGAATGGAAGCAAGTCGACGAAGAACTCTGTAGGGTAAGGCAGGTCCTAGTCAACAACGGCTTCTCCAATGGTTTCGTCGAAGACATCATAAGAAGGAAAGTGAAAAGCCATGCAACCTCTGAAGAGACAACTAACACAACACCTATACCCCCAATTAGACTATTTTACAGGAACTTCTTTTCCACAGCTCATAAAACGGAGGAAAGGATCCTGAAAGATATTGTTAATAGAAACGTTATTCCTACAGACAAAAATCAGAGGATACAACTGACGATTTACTATAAAACCAGAAAAACGGCCAGCCTACTCATGAGAAACTCTCCAGACACAAAACAGAACGCTTTAAAAGAGACTAACGTCGTCTATGCCTTCAAATGCCCTCTTGGGGACTGTAAGCTCCAAAAAACCCAGTATATAGGCAAGACAACAACATCTCTTTCTAGGCGTTTAACGATGCATAAGCAACAGGGCTCCATTAAGGAACATATAATCTCTTCCAACAACCAAACCATCGCTAGAGAAATCCTAGTAAACAACACAGAAATCATCGATAGATACAGCGATAGCAGGCGGCTTGACGTTTGCGAGGCACTACACATCAAGAAGTCAACACCAGCAATCAACAGCCAATTATTGCACAACTATATTCTACCCACCTCAAGACTCCGCTCCAATATAGAAGCATCAAGAAATATGGACCAATAGGCTTTCTACAAACACTTCTATTCAATACCCATTGTTTCGTGTTCTGTCTTGTGTTGATGAAATTAATACCCTATTAATGTCACCTCTTGTTCTGTCTTGTGTTGATGAAATTAATACCCTATTAATGACACCTCTTGTTCTGTCTTGTGTTGATTAATGCCACATCACCCCTTCCACCTCACTCAAATGTAGATATAAAATCGGAGATGCGTAAGTTCTATTCAGTTGTGTATTTGTAAACTAAAGTCTTTGAAAATGTAATAAGTTTTACGAAACGCGCTCGTGTCGCGTCAGACTAGAAATAAAAATGAATTTTGGAGAATTGATTTTTGATTTACCTCCAACAGTGAAAAGAAATGTACGAAAGATTGAGAAAATTCGTGTTAGAATTATTAATCTTACTTTTTCGGTCATATTTAATAATATATGTCTACAGGAAAGACTGCTACCAAAATATACTAATATATATATATATATATATATATATATATATATATATATATATATATATATATATATATATATATATATATATATATATATATATATATAAAATGATGAACTGTAATGTCAATCCTGACCTTAAAAGCTTCCTTGAAGGTTGTAACAGAACCCATGAGCACCACACCAGAAACAAATACCTTTTTGATATTTCAAGAGTATGACTTAATCAAACTAGAAATGCTCTACAAATCAAGGGACCCAGAATGTGGAATGATCTTCCTAATCATGTCAAAGACTGTACCTCTCCCAACCAGTTTAAGATAAAAACAAAGCACTACCTAATTAACTCCCTGTAACCTACCTTACCCCTAAAATGTAAACCCATGTCTGCTATTTTTAAACAATTCTGTTTGTCGACCAAATTGTATTTTTGCTGTTTTTCTGCCATGTTCCCTCTTTTTTTATTTTTATATGTTCTCAACACAATTTATACTTTAATCTCAATTAGTATTAAGTTTTAGTCTTTAGTGTTTTTCCTGCCCGAAACGCTTTGCGTCATAGTGGCTTTAGGCATTGTATGAACTAGCTCCATCTATAAATCCATCAATGTTTGTATCACACCTTGTATGTCTGCACTTTACCTGAATAAACATTTTTTTTAAATGGAATTGAAACGGAAAGCTATACAAGAGATAAAAAGCCAGTATGAGATGGTTTAGCACCCGAATAAACAACATGAAAGTTGAAGATCCAGACAGCTTCTTTATGAATGATATCCAAGCTGCAGATAATATAACTGGTATTAACACGAACTTGGAAGACTTTGAAAGAGAAATTGACAACATGCCCAAGCACTCAGTCCCTGGTCCAGACTCATGGAATTCAATATTCATAAAGAAATATAAAGTGCCAGTAGCATGAGTGCTCAATATAATATAGAACAAGAGCCTAGATACAGGGGAGATACCAGCAGCACTTAAATCAGCATATATAGCTCCTCTGCACAAGGAAGGTAGTAAAGCTTTGGCAAAAAATTATAGACCAGTTGCACTAACATCACACATAATAAAAGTTTTTGAGAGAGTAATTAGGAATCAAACTTTTAGTTTGATGGAAAATAATGACCTACACAGCCCAGAACAACATGGATTTAGAGTGAGAAGATCCTGTTTGTCACAGTTACTCAACCACTATGATAAAATAAAAGAAGGCTTAGAAGAAAAGCAAAATCCAGATGTTGTATACACAGACTTTGCAAAGGTATTCTACAAATGTGACCATGGAGTGATAGCTCATAAAATGGGAGTGATAGCCCATAAAATAAAATCAATGGGAATAACAGGAAAAGTGGGGCATTGGATTTTCAACTTTGTCAAACAGAATGCAGTGTAAGACAGTCGATCAAAAAAGATCAAGCCCAAGTGCAGTGAAAAGTTCTGTACCCCCAGGGCACAGTCCTTGCACTGCTGCTATTTCTCATTCTAATCTCGGATATAGACAAAAATACTAGTCACAGCTTCGTGTCACCCTGTGTCCTCTTGTGTCTTGTCATTAAAAACGACATCTAATATCGGGTCCTTGCGACAGATAGAACTTTCACAGATGACAACAAAGAAATGAGCGAAATACTGATTAATCAATATGACTGTTTGAAGCAAGCCACTGCACACACTAAAGATTGACAACCCAAACCCAAATTAATTTTTCATGGATGTGATGCTAACTTCAAACCATATATCTTATGTCACCCTATCCCCACAAGATTTTGAAGAAGTCATAGACAGTATGCCTATGAACTCAGCAACAGGGCCGTGATTCTTGGAACTCCATATTCATCAAGAACTGTAAAAAACCACTGTCGCAAGCCCTTCACATTCTTTGGAGGCAAAGCTTAGATACTGGTGTTATCCCTGACATACTAAAATCAGCAAACATAGCACCACTCCATAAAGGTGGAAATAAAGCACAGGAAAAAATTACAGACCGATAGCACTAATATCACTCAACTTAAAAAATCTTTGAGAGTGTGCTAAGAAATAAGATCACAAAGCACATGGAATCACAGCGTCCCCATAACCCTGGACAACATGGTTTCAAAACAGAATGCCCTTGCCTATCACAATTGATGGACAACTATGAAATGGCCTTAGATGGCATAGAAGACAGGCAAAACACTGATGTAATTTACAAAGATTTCAGAAGAGCCTTCGACAAAAGTGACCATGGTGATATTGCACACAAAATAGGTGCAAAAGGAATTACCAGAAAAATAGGTAGATGGCTCTACAATTTCCTGACTAACAGAACCCAATGTGTAATAGTCTACAAAATTTAAACCGGACCATCAACCGTGAAGAGCTCAGTCTCCCAGGGTACTGTGCTTGCTTCAGTACTTTTCTCATCCTCATATCGGACATAGACAAGGACACAACCTATAGTATAATCCTTTGCACATGACATTAGGATTTTTATGAGAGTAAACAACATAGAGAACACAGCAAACCTCCAATCACACGACTACAGAAAATAATATAGAATTTAATGAAGGTAAGTTCCAGCTCATGCGCTATGGAAAAAATGAAATTATAAAAGCAGAAACCACACAAAACGCAGCCAAATCATAACATAGAACGAAAAAGCAATGTAAAGGATTTGGGTGTACTCATGTTGGAAGACCTTACATTTAAAGTACACAATAAAGTAGCCGTCACAACTGCAAGAAAAATGACAGGTTGAATAACAAGAACTTTTCAAACTAGAGTTTCTATACCGATGATGATACTTCTCAAGACGCTAGTGCTCTCTAGAGTGGAATACTGCAGCACAATGACAGCCCCTTTCACAGTAGGAGAAATTGTTGACATGGAGAATGTGCAGAGATTCTTTACTGCTAGAATCCACTCAGTAAAACATCTAAACTATTGGGACCGACTAAAGAGCCTAAATCTGTATTCTCTTGAGCGCAGGTGGGAGAGATACATTATAATTTACACATGGAAAATAGTAGAGGGGCTGGTCCCAAACCTGCACACAGAAATAACATCCCATGAGACCAGAAGGCATGGCAGGATGTACAGAATTCCCCACTGAAAAGCAGAGGTGCAACATATCAAATAAAATCTAATTTTTATTCAGGTAAAAGTACATACATAGAAGATTAGTTACAAACATAATGTTGGATTTATAAACAGAGCTACTGCATACAATACCTAAAGCCACTAGTACACATAGCGTTTCGGGCAAGATGAGGTGGGAAAAAACACTTACACTAATACTTAATAATAATTAAGCTTAAAGTAAAAATTGTGTTGAAAGAAAAAAATTAAAGATAAAAAAAGGGGGAACATTGTAGAAAATAGCCAATATACAAGTTGGTCAACAAACAGCATTGTTTAAAGAAAATAAGACATGGGTTGACATTTAGGGGGTAAGGTAGGTTACATGGAGTTAATTAGGTACCAGATACTAGGTAACAGGTACTCTATCAACATCAGAGGCCTGAGACTGTTCAACATGCTTCCACTACACATGAGGGGCATAACTGGCCGACCCCTCACAGTGTTCAAGAGAGAACTGGATAAGCACCTCCAAAGGATACCTGATGAACCAGGCTGTGAGCAGCCATGTTCAACAGCCTGGTTGACCAGTCCAGCAACGAGGAGGCCTTTTTGACGACCGGACCGTGGGGTCGCTAAGTCCCGAAAACACCTCAAGGTAAGATAGCATCTGCCAACCAAGCCCCATCACAATGGCAATGGGCTGGAAAGGGAGGGGGGGATGAGAAAGACGAGAGCACGAAGAATACTGCCCGGTGGAACTCCTGTGTTAATAGCTAGAGTGGGAGAATTGCAATCATTCAAAGACACATAGCGGAGTCTGTCAACGAGACAAGATTGTACGTATTGGAATGAGTGACCTCTTACTCCATAATGTTGTAATTTAAGAAGGTTAATGTGTTAAGTGTCAAAAAGTCTTATGTAGTTCAACAAATAAATGAACAGGGTACCCATTTTTTCCAAGAGCTGCATATATCAAGTTAATCATACTAATCGGTGCATGACTGGTCTTTTTTGGGGCCTGTAGCAATTATGGCAAGAACTAAGTATATTTTGTTTTGCTAAATAGGAGTAAGGCTGTTTGTAGATTTAGTCTTTAAAATATTTTAGACATAACTGGCAGAATTGATATATGTCTATAATTGGTGACTTCAGTGAGATTGCCACTTTTATGGACTAAGGTTAGTATTGCTTTTTTTTTAGAATATCAGGAAAGATTTGTAGTTCAAATGATTTGTTTTAGAGCAATGCAATGGCTGGAGGTAAAAATCTAGATGCTTTTTTTTTGTACATTAGGGTTGGTATCTCAACATATGGTATCAATGCATGGGGTTATCTTGAGATGATTTCGGGGCTTTAGTGTCCCCACGGCCAGGTCCTCGACCAGGCCTCCACCCCCAGGAAGCAGCCCGTGACAACTAACTAACACCCAGGTACCTATTTTACTGCTAGGTAACAGGGGCATAGGGTGAAAGAAACTCTGCCCATTGCTTTTCGCCGGCGCCTGGGATCGAACCCGGGACCACAGGATTACAAGTCCAGCGTGCTGTCCGCTCGGGCGATTCGTTCATCCACTGCAAATTACCTCAAGCCCATCATTAACCAACAAAAATCTGCTATCAGAACTATAAAACTGTCTTCAAACAACACACACAGCATCTCTCTTTAAATCCCTGAACATGTTAAATATACAGTCGCTCTACACATTCTCTTGTGCTATCTACCTACGTTAGGAACAAAACCTTGCTTCCTAAATGCTAAACCTAATCTGAAACCTCTTCATTGATAGATGTAATGGAACCCATGAGCACCACAACATAAATAAATATCCCTTTGATATAAATTGACAGTCATGCTAATATAATTGCCAGTCAGGCTTATGTAATTCACAATCATCCTAATATAATTGCCAGTTTGGATAATATAATTGTCAGAGAGGATTATGACTGTCAGGCTAATATAATTGGTAATCAGGCTAATATAATTTCGAATCAAGCTTTTTCACCCCACAGGGATATTGATCCATGGAACTGCCCACCCGCCGAAAACATAGCTGCCAAAACTGTGCTGAATTTCAAAATATACCTAGAAATTATCATCAAGGCAAATGGGGGAACAGGGGGAAGGGGAACTTCAACAAGCCGCTGACTTCCTGTTCTCATCAAGGCCACTAGTGTTAGTGGCCTTCACTGACACTTACAGCATAACTGATAAAGTTAGGCTAGAGTAATATAAATTTCTGGTAAATTTAGAGTGATATAAATTTCTAGAGTAATATAAATTTAAGTTTCATAGTCACTTCACTGACAGTTATAATTACCAGTCTGCCGTCAATAAACTCTTTGGTGAAATATTTATAATCAGGAGTAGAACTCATAAATAAGCCTAAACAAAAAATATATAATGGACATCAGCTTGCATATGAATCTGATGAGAAAATTAATTGATTAACATACATTTCCCTACCAATCAAATGATCTAATCTTAAGTACATCTCTGACTGTCTTATTCACCAACTCCAATGTTAAATAATTTTACAACAAAAATGACCATGAATTAGCTACAGAGTATATTAAATTTTATATAAATTTCCACAGAGAGCAAAAACAAAGCACATAATTATATACATAAATATGAAGAAAAACATTTAAAGCTTTGTTTTATCTTTGCTAAACTAAATAGATATTTCTATACTTATAAGCAATTTTGAGTTTTTCCTATAGTGACAGCTTCTGTAATTCTTGCTTGGTTATCTAACTTTCATAAAAGAACAATATAATAAAATATCTTCAGATTTTTACCTTTCATGGTGAAGTGTTTTTCACAAACGAAATATAATTACATCTGAAGAACATCCAACTGACATTGTGATTAAAGGTAAGTTAATATACCATTATGTGCCTCATTATCCTTCAACATTCTCTTAATTATCTTTCACACTCCTAGTGTTTAGCCTATTATCTGCATGTATCAACTTGTGCCTCTTCATATTCCAAAGCTTACTGAATCTCTTCCCACACTCTGGACACTCATGAGATTTGTCACCTGAATGCACTAACATGTGTCTTTTCATACTTCTACACTGATTGAATCTCTTCCCACACACTGGACATTCATGATGTTTATCACCTGAATGCACTAACATGTGAGTCTTCATATCTCCAAGACGACTGAATCTCTTCCCACACACTGGACACTCATGAAGTTTATCACCTGAATGCACTAGCATGTGCTGTATTATAGTTCCACGTTCTCTAAATTTTTTGCCACACTCGGCACATTGAAAAGGTCTCTCATCGGCATGCACCATCCTATGAGTCTTCATACTTCCAAGCTGACTGAATCTCTTTCCACACTCTGGACTCTCATGAGGTTTCTCACCTGAATGTACTAACATGTGCTGCATTATAGTTCCACGTTCTCTAAATTTTTTGCCCCACTCGGAACATTGAAAAGGTCTCTCATCCGCATGCACCATCCTGTGAGTCTTCATACTTCCAAGCCGACTGAATCTCTTTCCACACTCTGGACACTCATGAGGTTTGTCACCTGAATGCACTAACATGTGAGTCTTCATATCTCCAAGACGACTGAATCTCTTCCCACACTCTGGACACTCATGAGGTTTATCACCTGAATGCACTAACATGTGCTGTATTATAGTTCCACGTTCTCTAAATTTTTTGCCACACTCTGCACATTGAAACGGTCTCTCATCCGCATGCACCATCCTGTGAGTCTTCATATTTCCAAGCTGACTGAATCTCTTTCCACACTCTGGACACTCATGAGGTTTGTCACCTGAATGCACAAACATGTGAGTCTTCATATCTCCACGACGACTGAATCTTTTCCCACACTCTGGACACTCATGTGGTTTGTCACCTGAATGCACTAACATGTGAGACTTCATATTTCCATGCTGACTGAATCTCTTTCCACACTCTGTACACTCATGAGATTTATCACCTGAATGTACTAACATGTGAGTCTTCACGCCTGAAGGACGGGTGAATACCTTCGGACACTGTGGACACTGGTGAGTCTTCATCTTCTTTATGACAGCTGCAGTGTGTGTGAAGGTTTTCTCCCCCGGATGTTGGGAGACGCGTCAAGGCTTGAGTGTTGTTTCTTAGAGTTAGACTTGATGTGAGCACTTGGCGGTCAATGGTGGTGCTTCTTCTTTATGATAGGTGCAGTTTGAGTCAAGGTTTTTCCTTAATGCTCGTGCTGGACTTCACCGGCTGGCGCTAAAATGGCGGCGGTCGCTTACCCTCTCATCCAGGGGTGCCAGATTCAAATTGCTGAAAGTAGCGAGCTGAGGGTCTAAAAGTAGCGAATTTGCAATAAGAGTAGCCCAATTTTTTGTTTAGTGACTGATACAGGTTTCAAAGTAATATATTTTAATATATAGAGTACACTACACGATTTTGAAAGTTTCAGCATTACTTGGAATACGAGAAAGAAGCTCTTTGCAAGCTTTCACTTAAATATTATGGCATCTTTCTTGAATATTTTGAAACTTTTCCTGGGTAATAAAAATATTTTGTCTGTTAGTTGCCTGAAGTGTCGAAAACTCGTAACCAAAGTCTACTTTCTCCAGAGGCAGACATATGTAATTGTAGTCCAAATTAACATGAAGCTTTGCATGATGAGAATGCACGATTCTTCTGAGTATTCCAAGAGTGAAGTTTTCTAAGACAGTGTGAAGGCTACACTGATCTGCTTCGTCTCTTTGATAAAGTCAATTCATACTTTAAAAAAGATTTAGAATTGGTCTGAGAAATGTGAAATATAGCTAATTGGGGGATAAGAGTTCATTGATTTTTTTTTTAGTTTAGTTCATTTATTATGCACCCCATACCCATCGGTATGGGTATGGGTATGGATATATGTGGGCGGTAGTGGAAAGGGTTACAGAGGCACATAATGGGCTCAGGGACTGAACCCCACAATTCATTTAGCTAAGCAAGTTACAATATTGATGAGCTAGTTACAAAATTCAATATAAGTCGTCACATCAACAATGGGTTCGAGATCGACCTCAAGTACAGGTTCTAAATTAAGCAACTGGCATATGTGGAGAGCTAGTGTCACAATTTAGATGTTTCTCCTGCACACCGCCCCCCATCCAGTGGGCAGCGGTGGATAGGTTACAATTGTAACGGTTCTATTGTTACGTAAAGTATGGTGACAATAAACACAGACACTAAGATACTATATATATATTTGGTCGAATATACAGAAGTACACAGGTGATACTTTGGTGTGAGTTGAGCGCACTGAGCGTCGGTACAGTATCTCGCAAGTGTCTGCTCTAGACCACACTTGAAAGTAGACTAGTTAATGTTTGCTATTCTGCTGCTTATATGCTCGGGCAACACATCACCGTGTTGCCCGGGCAACGCCTCACCTCATTCATCTCCAAAGGTTGACAGGAATATTAACAATGCATTTGGAGCGAGTATATTATTGGGATAATCTACTCGCTACACAATCACTCAGTTTCTACCTACAGTTAGCAAACTGGGGATATTTGGCTAAAATTTCTGGTAGCAGATCATTTTGAATGAAATATTTACACATCGCAGGAACATTGGTTATAGAATTGTCTCTAAATTCACGTATCTTTTCGCACTCCATCACATAGTGACGGAGGGTGTGCGAATAATTTTGTTGACACAGTTTATATTTGGTCAGGAGAAATTATCTGCAGATTCTCATTATCTGCTCATCAGCAGATAATGATAATTCCCAGAGATACTTGTAACCGAGTCTAAGCCGAAAAGTAGTAACTTTCTTTTGTTGTTCATTTTGTATAGTCTTGTTTATATATTTTTCCCCCTTTTATAGCATAATCCTATTTTGTAGTTTGCCATTCTTGCCTTGTTTTCCCTGCAACCAGCCTTTTTATGCAGACAAGTATAGACCCAGAACTAAACCTCTTATCCACTATCTATGACAATCATCACTTTAATGATCTAAATTGCAGATATTTTACAGCACATGATGTAAACAATGTATTAACACATAATCACAATATCTCTGTAATCAACCTGAACTACCCAAAATCATTTACGTCCTCTAATTACTCAACACAAAGCTGCTATTAATTAATAATTATATTAGGACAATATCCAACTCTGGCCCCAGACATCACTCGGTACCCCTACTCAAATCTCTGAATATGTTAGATATTAAGTCACTGCACATTCTCTCATGTGTATTATACATATATAAAACGCTGAACTGTAATGCCAATCCTGACCTCAAAAGCTTCATAGAAGGTTGTAACAGAACCCATGAGCACCACACCAGAAATAAATACAGTTTTGATATTCCAAGAGTACGACTTAATCAAACTAGAAATGCTCTACAAATCAAGGGACCCAGAATGTGGAATGACCTTCCCAACCATGTTAAAGACTGTACCTCTCTCAACCAGTTTAAGATAAAAACGAAGCTATACCTAATCAATTCCTTGTAACCTACCTTACCCCTCTATTGTCAACCCATGTCTGTTTTTTTTTTAAACGACGCCGTTTGTCGACCTAATTGTATTTGTGCTGCTTTTTCAGCCATGTTCCCCCCTTTTTATCTCTTTTTTTTATTTGTTCTCAACTCATTTTATTCTTTATGCTCAATTAGTATTAAGCTTTAGTCATTTAAGTTTTTCATGCCCGAAACGCTTTGCGTAATAATGGCTTTAGGCATTGTATGTACTAGCCCTATCTATAAATCCATCATTCTTTGTAAAATCTCTTGTATGTATGTACTATACCTAAGTAAATAAAAAAATGTTCATTTATTTATTTATTTATTTGTTTATTTATCTAGAAGTCTGCTGATTTTATTGGATGATCCATTGATGTGTGGCTCGATCCTCTTGCATTGAAAAAGTTGCCCTGTAACACATTTATCACAAGAGCAAGAATCGATTTGGTAATGAGTTGTTAAAGAATCCCATTGATCTAACAGCCACTTTACACTACCGCTCTTTGCCAACCGTCGTCTTCCTGACAAAGGTATTAACTGTAAAGGATGTTGCCCATCATTTATCAATCTGTACATTTCTAGATAACGTTCTCTCTTTAATGATCTGAAGAACCAGATGAAACTTTCGGGATGAAGTATTAACGACAATTAAGGTTGGGAAATCTATGGCCCCTCGGGAGGATTACTTTGCCTTGCGGTTACTTTTTCTTTCAAAGGTTCCTAGGATCAACATCCCCAGAGGGCCGGTCTCTGACCAGGCCTCCTGTGGTAAGTGGTCTAATCAATCAGGCTGTTTGACGCGGCTGTGATTTGTACACATTACATTATAAAAGTATAAATAATCATCATTCAGTTTAACATTACTAGCCCAACTTGCTTGTAAAGTAGCCCAAAAAGTCGCAAGTAGCAAAATTAAAAATTTGGGAGCGCGGAGCTTTCAAAAGTAGCCAATTCGCTACTTGTAGCCCAATCTGGCAACCCTGCTCTCATCACCTCAGCGTTCCAATGTTTTTGTCTGGTTCCACTTATCATATATCCTACTTATTTTTGTTTATAATTGGTAATTTACAATTAACACTTGCATTTATTCTCATGTTTATCAATCAAAGAATGTACTTGGAAGTGTTTCTTTAAAGATAATGTCCACGATTATACTTTTTGAAGGAAACAGCTCTCCCATAGTGGATGTGCTCGAAACCATAATGGAACTAACCCAAGTATCAGTTGGGTCAACCCAAGTATCGCGTTTTCAAAATGGTCACCCATATTGAACGCTGAAAAAATATTGTCATATTACATGTAAAAAAAAACCATGTCTGTTTTTTTTAAACAACGCTGTTTGTCGACCTAATCAGTTGGGTCAACCCAAGTATCGCGTTTTCAAAATGGTCACCCATATTGAACGCTGAAAAAATATTGTCATATTACATGTAAAAAAAAAACCATGTCTGTTTTTTTTAAACAACGCTGTTTGTCGACCTAATTGTATTTGTGCTGCTTTTTCAGCCATGTTCCCCCCTTTTTTATCTTTATTTTTATTTTTTTTTTTGAGATATATACAAGAGCTGTTACATTCTTGTACAGCCACTAGTACGCGTAGCGTTTTGGGCAGGTCCCTGGAATACGATCCCCTGCCGCGAAGAATCGTTTTTTCATCCAAGTACACATTTTACTGTTGCGTTACAGTACACTTACCACTACACCACGGAGACTATTTATTCTCAACACATTTTATTCTTTATACTCAATTAGTATTAAGCTTTAGTCATTAATGCTTTTCATGCCCGAAACGCTTTGCTTCATAGTGGTTTTAGGCATTGTATGTACTAGCTCTATCTATAAATCGATCAATCTTTGTAAAATCTCTTGTATGTACCTTACCTAAATAATCATTTATATATTTATTTATCTATTTATTATTTATTGTTGAAAACATCTTGATACCTTTTTAAACCAAAATTATTTATTAGTCAGAAGAAAGATAGAAATGGGATCTATTTACCAGTCACCGTGGTGTAGTGGTAAGACATGCACTCACCTGGCGTTCCGCGAGCTAAGCGCATGGGTTCGCATCCTGGCCGGGGAGGATTTACTGGGCGCAAATCCTTAACTGTAGCCTCTGTTTAACTCAACAATAAAATGAGTACTTGGTTGTAAAAACAATTCTTCGCGGGGGTCGTATTCCAGGGACCTGCCCGAAACGCTACGTACAAGACACTCTGTACACTGACAACATCGCACACTAATATTCTTAATACTTCGGACACCAGAGGGGGTGTTTGCCATTTTCGTCGGCAGGGGGTGTAGGTTTCTCTACCCTCCCTGCTGTCCCTGGCTGGTGTTGACGTGGCGCTGTTGCGATGAGCGGCCATATTCCTCCTGTTATGAGGGCTGGTAAACTCCGTGTGTATGGAGTTTACCTGCCGTGCAGGGTATCCTCCCGTGAAACAGGTCATGTGTGACGTGCTCCATGTCTGTGCATCATTTTTATCGTATATTTATTGAATTAATAACAATAAACTGAAAATTCACAAAAACGTGGAAAAACGGCAAAATATTGCCTAATTCGATGATATTTTGTTTAAATCACAAAAAAGAAAAGTGGATGATAAAGGTCAAAATATTGCTAAATTCGATGATTTTTAGTAGAAAACAAAATGCAAGAAAACTTGCTTAAAAATGCAAAATTTGCGAAATTCTGAGATTTGAAGGATAAGTCACATATCGTGAGAAAACATGAAGTAGTATCGAAATATTGGTAAAAACGAATATATTTACGTAAAATCACACTACATGAATAACGTGAAAAAAGACACTATATTACCATATTTGAGGATTTTAACTTCAAATCATAGAGCGAGGTTTCAGAATTTTTAGATCCAAGAAAAGATATATGACAATGTTGTTTCCAATACAAATGAGAAAAATCAATGTGTTTTCATTAAAATTAACTAAAATGTTCCTGATTTTCCGTTTATATTACCGATGGAAGATGTACAAGTAAAACCGTTCTAATCCGGCTGAAACATCGTTATATGCAATAAAACAGAACTTCTCCCCTTTTCAATATCTTACTCAGTATTTTTTACGAGAAACAAATAGTTAAATGAAAATGAAGTGATTAAGATTAATTTCTAATCAATTATGTGTTTGCATCATTTTTATCGTATATTTAATGAATTAATAACAATAAACTGAAAATTCACAAAAACGTGGAAAACAGCAAAATATTGCCTAATTCGGTGATATTTTGTTTATATTACAGAAAAGGAAAAGAGGGATGATAAACGTCAAAATATTGCTGAATCCGATGATTTTTAGTACGGAACAAAATGTAAGAAAACTTGCTTAAAATGCAATATTATGCGAAAATCTGAGATTAGAAGGCCAATTCACATATCGTGATACTACATGAAATAGTATCGAAATATTGGTAAAAATGAATATATTTACGTAATATCAAACTACATGAAAAACGTGAAAAAAGTCATTATTATACCAAATTTTAGAATTTAAACTTCGAATCATAGAGCGACGTTTCGTATTTTTTAGACCCTAGAAAAGACGTATAAAGATGTTGCTTCCAATACAAATGATAAAAATCAATGTGTTTTCATTAAAATTAACTAAAATGTTCCTGAATTTCGGTATATATTACCGATGGAAGTTGTACACGTAAAACCGTTCTAATCCGGCTGAAACGTCGATATATGCAATAAAAACAGAACGTCTCCCCTTTTCAATATATTACTTAGTATTTTAACGAGAAACAAATAGATGATTGAAAATGAAGTATTTAAGGTTATTTTCTGATCAATTATGTGTTTGCATCATTTTTATCGTATATTTAATGAATTAATAACAATAAACTGAAAATTCACAAAAACGTGGAAAACAGCAAAATATTGCCTAATTCGGTGATATTTTGTTTATATTACATAAAGGAAAAGGGGATGATAAACGTCAAAATATTGCTGAATTCGATGATTTTTAGTACGGAACAAAATGCAAGAAAACTTGCTTAAAATGCAATATTATGCGAAAATCTGACATTAGAAGGCCAATTCACATATAGTGATACTACATGAAATAGTATCGAAATATTGGTAAAAATGAATATATTTACGTAATATCAAACTACATGAAAAACGTGAAAAAAGTCATTATTATACCAAATTTTAGAATTTAAACTTCGAATCATAGAGCGACGTTTCATTTTTTTTAGACCCTAGAAAAGACGTATAAAGATGTTGCTTCCAATACAAATGATAAAAATCAATGTGTTTTCATTAAAATTAACTAAAATGTTCCTGAATTTCGGTATATATTACCGATGGAAGTTGTACACGTAAAACCGTTCTAATCCGGCTGAAACGTCGATATATGCAATAAAAACAGAACTTCTCCCCTTTTCAATATATTACTTAGTATTTTAACGAGAAACAAATAGATGATTGAAAATGAAGTATTTAAGGTTATTTTCTGATCAATTATGTGTTTGCATCATTTTTATCGTATATTTAATGAATTAATAACAATAAACTGAAAATTCACAAAAACGTGGAAAAACGGCAAAATATTGCCTAATTTGATGATATTTTGTTTAAATCACATAAAGGAAAGAGGATGATAAAGGTCAAAATATTGCTAAATTCGATAATTTTTAGTACAAAACAAAATGCAAGAAAACTTGCTTAAAAATGCAAAATTTGCGAAATTCTGAGATTTGAAGGCCAAATCACATATCGTGAGAAAACAGGAAGTAGTACCGAAATATTTGTAAAAACGAAGATATATACGTAAAATCACACTACATGAATAACGTGAAAAAAGTCACTATATTACCATATTTGAGGATTTTAACTTCAAATCACAGAGCGAGGTTTCGTATTATTTAGATCCAAGAAAAGATATATGACAATGTTGTTTCAAACACAAATGATAAAAATCAATGTGTTTTCATTAGAATTAACTAAAATGTTCCTGATTTTCCGTTTATATTACCGATGGAAGATGTACACGTAAAACCGCTCTAATCCGGCTGAAACGTCGATATATGCAATGAAACAGAACTTCTCCCTTTTTCAATAGCTTACTCAGTATTTTAACAACAAACAAATATTTGAATGAAAATGAAGTGTTTAAGGTTAATTTCTAATCAATTATGTGTTTGCATCATTTTTATCGTATATTTAATGAATTAATAACAATAAACTGAAAATTCACAAAAACGTAAAAAACAGCAAAATATTGCCTAATTCGATGATATTTTGTTCATATCACATAAAGGAAAAGGGGATGATAAACGTCAAAATATTGCTGAATTCGATGATTTTTAGTACGGAACAAAATGCAAGAAAACTTGCTTAAAATGCAATATTATGCGAAAATCAGAGATTAGAAGGCCAAATCACATATCGTGATACTTCATGAAATAGTATCGAAATATTGGTAAAAATGAATATATTTACGTAATATCAAACTACATGAAAAACGTGAAAAAAGTCATTATTATACCTAATTTAAGAATTTTAACTTCGAATGATAGAGCGACGTTTCGTATTTTTTAGACCCTAGAAAAGACGTATAAAGATGTTGCTTCCAATACAAATGATAAAAATCAATGTGTTTTCATTAAAATTAACTAAAATGTTCCTGATTTTCGGTTTATACTACCGATGGAAGATGTACACGTAAAACCGCTCTAATCCGGCTGAAAAGTCGATATATGCAATAAAAACAGAACTTCTCCCCATTCCAATATCTTACTCAGTATTTTAACGAGAAACAAATAGATGATTGAAAATTAAGTATTTAAGGTTATTTTCTGATCAATTATGTGTTTGCATATCGTATATTTAATGAATTAATAACAATAAACTGAAAATTCACAAAAACATGGAAAACAGCAAAATATTGCATAATTCGATGATATTTTGTTTATATCACATAAAGGAAAAAGGGATGATAAACGTCAAAATACTGCTAAATTCGATGATTTTTCGTACGAAACAAAATGCAAGAAAACTTGCTTAAAATGCAATATTATGCAAAATTCTGAGATTTGAAGGACAAATCACATATCGTGATACTACATGAAATAGTATCGAAATATAGGTAAAAATGAATATATTTACGTAATATCAATCTACATGAAAAACGTGAAAAAAGTCATTATTATACCAAATTTGAAGATTTTAACTTCGAATAATAGAGCGACGTTTCGTATTTTTTAAACCATAGGAAAGACGAATAAAGATGTTGCTTCCAATACAAATGATAAAAATCAATGTGTTTTCATTAAAATTAACTAAAATGTTCCTGAATTTCGGTTTATATTACCGATGGAAGATGTACAAGTAAAACCGTTCTAATCCAGCTGAAACGTCGATATATGCAATAAAAACAGAACTTGTCCCCTTTTCAATATCTTACTTAGTATTTTAACGAGAAACAAATAGGTGATTGAAAATGAGGTATTTAGGGTTATTTTCTGATCAATTATGTGTTTGCATCATTTTTATCGTATATTTAATGAAATAATAACAATAAACTGAAAATTCACAAAAACGTGGAAAAACGGCAAAATATTGCCTAATTTGATGATATTTTGTGTAAATCACTTAAAGGAAAAGGGGATTATAAAGGTCAAAATATTGCTAAATTCGATGATTTTTAGTACAAAACAAAATGCAAGAAAACTTGCTTAAAATGCAAAATTTGCGAAATTCTGAGATATGAAGGCCAAATCACATATCGTGAGAAAACATGAAGTAGTATCGAAATATTGGTAAAAACGAATATATTTACGTAAATCACACTACATAAAAAACGTGAAAAAAGTCACTATATTACCATATTTGAGGATTTTAACTTCAAATCATAGAGCGAGGTTTCATATTATTTAGATCCAAGAAAAGATATATGACAATGTTGTTTCCAATACAAATGATAAAAATCAATGTGTTTTCATTAGAATTAACTAAAATGTTCCTGATTTTTCCGTTTATATTACCGATGGAAGATGTACACGTAAAACCGCTCTAATCCGGCTGAAACGTCGATATATGCAATAAAACAGAACTTCTCCCCTTTTTAATATCTTACTCAGTATTTTAACGAGAAACAAATAGTTGAATGAAAATGAAGTGTTTAAGGTTAATTTCTAATCAATTATGTGTTTGCATCATTTTTATCGTATATTTAATGAATTAATAACAATAAACTGAAAATTCACAAAAACGTGGAAAACAGCAAAATATTGCCTAATTCGATCATATTTTGTTTATATCACATAAAGGAAAAGGGGATGATAAACGTCAAAATATTGCAAAATTCGATGATTATTAGTACGGAACAAAATGCAAGAAAACTTGCTTAAAATGCAATATTATGCGAAAATCTGAGATTAGAAGGCCAATTCACATATCGTGATACTACATGAAATAGTATCGAAATATTGATAAAAATGAATATATTTACGTAATATCAAACTACATGAAAAACGTGAAAAAAGTCATTATTATACTAAATTTGAGGATTTTAACTTAGAATCATAGAGCGACGTTTCGTATTTTTTAGACCATAGAAAAGACGTATAAAGATGTTGCTTCCAATACAAATGATAAAAATCAATGTGTTTTCATTAAAATTAGATAAAATGTTCCTGATTTTCGGTTTATCTTACCGATGAAAGATGTACAATTAAAACCGTTCTAATCCGGCTGAAACGTCGATATATGCAATAAAAACAGAACTTCTCCCCTTTTCAATATCTTACTTAGTATTTTAACGAGAAACAAATAGATGATTGAAAATGAAGTATTTAAGGATATTTTCTGATCAATTATGTGTTTGCATCATTTTTATCGTATATATAATGAATTAATAACAATAAAATGAAAATTCACAAAAACGTGGAAAAACGGCAAAATATTGCGTAATTCGATGATATTTTGTTTAAATCACATAAAGGAAAAGGGGATGATAAAGGTCAAAATATTGCTAAATTCGATGATTTTTAGTACAAAACAAAATGCAAGAAAACTTGCTTAAAAATGCAAAATTTGCGATATTCTGAGATTTGAAGGCCAAATCACATATCGTTAGAAAACATGAAGTAGTATCGAAATATTGGTAAAAACGAATATATTTACGTAAAATCACACTACATGAATAACGTAAAAAAGTCACTATATTACCATATTTGAGGATTTTAACTTCAAATCATAGAGCGAGGTTTCGTATTATTTAGATCCAATAAAAGATATGGCAATGTTGTTTCAAATACAAATGATAAAAATCAATGTCTTTTCATTAGCATTAACTAAAATGTTCCTGATTTTCCGTTTATATTACCGATGGAAGATGTACACGTAAAACCGCTCTAATCCGGCTGAAACGTCGATATATGCAATAAAACAGAACTTCTCCGATTTTCAATATCTTACTCAGTATTTTAACGAGAAACAAATAGTTGATTGAAAATGTAGTGTTTAAGGTTAATTTCTAATCAATTATGTGTTTGCATCATTTTTATCGTATATTTATGAATTAATAACAATAAACTGAAAATTCACAAAAACGTGGAAAACAGCAAAATATTGCCTAATTCGATGATATTTTGTTATATCACATAAAGGAAAAGGGGATTATAAACGTCAAAATATTGCTGAATTCGATGATTTTTAGTACGGAACAAATGCAAGAAAACTTGCTTAAAATGCAATATTATGTGAAAATCTGATATAAGAAGGCCAATTCACATATCGTGATACTACATGAAATAATATCGAAATATTGGTAAAAATGAATATATTTACGTAATATCAAATGACATGAAAAACGTGAAAAAAGTCATTATTATACCTAATTTGAGAATTTTAACTTCGAATCATAGAGCGACGTTTCGTATTTTTTAGACCCTAGAAAAGACGTATAAAGATGTTGCTTCCAATACAAATGATAAAAATCAATGTGTTTTCATTAAAATTAACTAAAATGTTCCTGATTTTCGGTTTATATTACCGATGGAAGATGTACACGTAAAACCGCTCTAATCCGGCTGAAACGTCGATATATGCAATAAAACAGAACTTCTCCCCTTTTCAATATCTTACTCAGTATTTTAACAAGAAACAAATAGTTGAATGAAAATGAAGTATTTAAGGTTAATTTCTAATCAATTATGTGTTTGCATCATTTTTATCGTATATTTAATGAATTAATAACAATAAACTGAAAATTCACAAAAACGTGGAAAACAGCAAAATATTGCCTAATTCGATTATATTTTGTTTATATCACATAAAGGAAAAGCGGATGATGAACGTCAAAATATTGCTGAATTCGATGATTTTTAGTACTGAACAAAATGCAAGAACGATATATGCAATAAAACAGAACTTCTCCCCTTTTCAATATCTTTCTCAGTGTTTTAACGAGAAACAAATAGTTGATTGAAAATGAAATGTTTAAGGTTAATTTCTAATCAATTATGTGTTTGTTTATTTTTATCGTATATATAATGAAATAATAACAATAAACTGAAAATTCACAAAAACGTGAAAAAACCGCAAAATATTGCCTAATTTAATGATATTTTGTTTATATCACATAAAGGAATAGGGGATGATAAACGTCAAAATATTGCTGAATTCGATGATTTTTAGTACGGAACAAAATGCAGGAGAACTTGCTTAAAATGCAATATTATGCGAAAATCTGAAATTTGATGGCCAAATCACATATCGTGATACAACATGAAATAGTATCGAAATATTGGTAAAAAATGAATATATTTACGTAATATCAAACTACATGAAAAACGTGAAAAAAGTCATTATTATAAAAATATGAGGATTTTAGCTTCGAATCATAGAGCGACGTTTCGTATTTTTTAGTCCCTAGAAAAGACTTATAAAGATGTTGCTTCCAATACAAATGATAAAAATCAATGTGTTTTCATTAAAATTAACTAAAATGTTCCTGATTTTCGGTTTATATTACCGATGGAAGATGTACACGTAAAACCGTTCTAATCCGGCTGAAACGTCGATATATGCAATAAAAATAGAACTTCTCCCCTTTTCAATATCTCACTCAGTATTTTAACAAGAAACAAATAGATGATTGAAAATGAAGTATTTAAGGTTATTTTCTGATCAAATATGTGTTTGCATTATTTTTATCGTATATTTAATGAATTAATAACAATAAACTGAAAAATTCACAAAAACGTGGAAAATCAGGAACATTTTAGTTAATTTTAATGAAAACACATTGATTTTTATCATTTGTATAGGAAGCAACATCTTTATACGTCTCTACTAGTGTCTAAAAAATACGAAACGTCGGTCTATGATTCGAAGTTAAAATCCTCAAATTTGGTATAATAATGACTTTTTTCACGTTTTTCATGTAGTTTGATATTACGTAAATATATTCATTTTTACCAATATTTCGATACTATTTCATGTAGTATCACGATATGTGATTTGCCCTTCTAATCTCAGATTTTCGCATAATATTGCATTTTAAGCAGGTTTTCTTGCATTTTGTTCCGTACTGAAAATCATCGAATTCAGCAATATTTTGACGTTTATCATCCCCTTTTCCTTTATGTGATATAAACAAAATATCATCGGATAAGGCAATATTTTGCTGTTTTCCACGTTTTTGTGAATTTTCCGTTTATTGATATTAATTCATTAAATATACGATAAAAATGATGCAAACACATAATTGATTAGAAATTAACCTTAAATACTTCATTTTCAATCATATATTTGTGTCTCGTTAAAATACTAAGTAAGATATTGAAAAGGGGAGACGTTCTGTTTTTATTGCATATATCGACGTTTCAGCCGGATTAGAGCGGTTTTACTTGTACATCTTCCATCGATAATATAATCCGAAAATCAGGAACATTTTAGTTAATTTTAATGAAAACACATTGATTTTTATCATTTGTATTGGAAGCAACATTGTCATATATCTTTTCTTGGATCTAAATAATACGAAACCTCGCTCTATGATTTGAAGTTAAAATCCTCAAATATGGTAATATAGTGACTTTTTTCACGTTATTCATGTAGTGTGATTTTACGTATATATATTCGTTTTTACCAATATTTCGATACTACTTCATGTTTTCTCACGATATGTGATTTGGCCTTCAAATCTCAGAATTTCGCAAATTTTGCCTTTTTAAGCAAATTTTCTTACATTTTGTTATGTTCTAAAAATCATCGAATTTAGCAATATTTTGACCTTTATCATCTCCTTTTCCTTTATGTGATTTAAACAAAATATCATCGAATTAGGCAATATTTTGCCGTTTTTCCACGTTTTTGTGAATTTTCAGTTTATTGTTATTAATTCATTAAATATACGATAAAAATGATGCAAATACATAATTGATCAGAAAATAACCTTAAATACTTCATTTTTAATCATATATTTGTGTCTCGTTAAAATACTAAGTAAGATATTGAAAAGGGAAGAAGTTCTGTTTTTATTGCAAATATCGACGTTTCAGCCGGAATAGAGCGGTTTTACTTGTACATCTTCCATCGAAAATATAAACCGAAAATCAGGAACATTTTAGTTAATTTTAATGAAAACATATTGGTTTTTATCATTTGTATTGGAAGCAACATCTTTATACGTCTTTTCTAGGGTCTAAAAAATACCAAACGTCGCTCTATGATTCGAAGGTAAAATCCTCAAATTTGGTATAATAATGACTTTTTTCACGTTTTTCATGTAGTTTGATATTACGTAAATATATTCATTTTTACCAATATTTCGATACTATTTCATGTAGTATCACGATATGTGATTTGGCCTTCTAATCTCAGAATTTCGCATAATATTGCATTTTAAGCAAGTTTTCATGCATATTGTTTCATACGAAAAATCATCGAATTGGGCAATATTTTAACGTTTATCATCCCCTTTTCCTTTATGTGATATAAACAAAATATCATCGAATTAGGCAATATTTTGCTGTTTTCCACGTTTTTGTGAATTTTCAGTTTATTGTTATTAATTCATTAAATATACGATAAAAATGATGCAAACACATAATTGATTAGAAATTAACCTTAAACACTTCATTTTCATTCAACTATTTGTTTCTCGTTAAAATACTGAGTAAGATATTGAAAAGGGGAGAAGATCAGTTTTATTGCATATATCGACGTTTCAGCCGGATTAGAGCGGTTTTACGTGTACATCTTCCATCGGTAATATAAACGGAAAATCAGGAACATTTTAGTTAATTCTAATTAAAACACATTTATTTTAATCATTTGTATTGATAACAACATTGTCATATATCTTTACTTGGATCTAAATAATACGAAACCTCGCTCCATGATTTGAAGTTAAAATCCTCATATATGGTAATATAGTGACTTTTTTCACGTTATTCATGTACTGTGATTTTACGTATATATATTCGTTTTTACCAATATTTCGATACTACTTGTTTTCTCACGATATGTGATTTGGCCTTCAAATCTCAGAATTTCGCATATTTTGCATTTTTAACCAAGTTTTCTTGCATTTTGTTTTGTACTAAAAATCATCGCATTTAGCAATATTTTGACCTTTATCATCCCCTTTTCCTTTATGTGATTTAAACAAAATATCATCGAATTAGGCAATATTTTGCAGTTTTTCCACGTTTTTGTGAATTTTAAGTTTATTGTTATTAATTCATTAAATATACGATAAAAATTATGCAAATTTTATGTACATATATTCGTTTTTACCAATATTTCGATACTACTTCATGTTTTCTCACGATATGTGATTTGGCATGCAAATCTCAGAATTTCTCCAAATTTTGTATTTTTAATTGATCAGAAAATAACCTTAAATACTTCATTTTCAATCATCTATTTGTGTCTCGTTAAAATACTAAGATATTGAAAAGGGGAGACGTTCTGTTTTTATTGCATATATCGACGTTTCAGCCAGATTAGAGCGGTTTTACTGGTACATCTTCCATCGATAATATAAACCGAAAATCAGGTACATTTTAGTTAATTTTAATGAAAACATATTGATTTTTATGATTTGTATTGGAAGCAACATCTTTATACGTCTTTTCTAGGGTCTAAAATATACGAAACGTCGCTCTATGATTCCAAGTTAAAATCCTCCAATTTGGTATAATAATGACTTTTTTCACGTTTTTCATGTAGTTTGATATTACGTAAATATATTCATTTTTACCAATATTTCGATACTATTTCATGTAGTATCACAATATGTGATTTGTCCTTCTAATCCCAGAACTTCGCATAATATTGCATTTTAAGCAAGTTTTCTTGCATTTTGTTTCGTACGAAAAATCATCGAATTTAGCAATATTTTGACGTTTATCATCCCCTTTTCCTTTATGTGATATAAACAAAATATCATCGAATTAGGCAATATTTTGCTGTTTTCCACGTTTTTGTGAATTTTCAGTTTATTGTTATTAATTCATTAAATATACGATAAAAATGATGCAAACACATAATTGATCAGAAAATAACCTTAAATACTTCATTTTCAATCATCTATTTGTGTCTCCTTAAAATACTAAGTAAGATATTGAAAAGGGGAGACGTTCTGTTTTTATTGCATATATCGACGTTTCAGCAGGATTAGAGCGGTTTTACTTGTACATCTTCCATCGACAGTATAAACCGAAAATCAGGAACATTTTAGTTAATTTTAATGAAAACATATTGATTTATATGATTTGTATTGGAAGCAACATCTTTATACGTCTTTTCTAGGGTCTAAAAAATACGAAACGTCGCTCTATGATTCGAAGATAAAATCCTCAAATTTGGTATAATAATGACTTTTTTCACGTTTTTCATGTAGTTTGATATTACGTAAATATATTCATTTTTACCAATATTTTGATACTATTTCATGTAGTATCACGATATTTGATTTGTCCTTCTAATCTCAGAATTTCGCATAATATTTCATTTTAAGCAAGTTTTCTTGCATTTTGTTTCGTACGAAAAATCATCGAATATAGCAATATTTTGACGTTTATCATCCCCTTTTCCTTTATGTGATATAAACAAAATATCATTGAATTAGGCAATATTTTGCTGTTTTCCACGTTTTTGTGAATTTTCAGTTTATTATTATTAATTCATTAAATATACGAAAAAAATGATGCAAACACATAATTGATTAGAAATTAACCTTAAACACTCCATTTTCATTCAACTATTTGTTTCTCGTTAAAATACTGAGTAAGATATTGAAAAGGGGAGAAGATCTGTTTTATTGCATATATCGACGTTTCAGCCGGAATAGAGCGGTTTTACGTGTACATCTTCCATCGGTAATATAAACGGAAAATCAGGAACATTTTAGGTAATTCTAATGAAAACACATTGATTTTTATCATTTGTATTGGAAACAACATTGTCATATATCTTTTCTTGGATCTAAATAATACGAAACCTCGCTCTATGATTTGAAATTAAAATCCTCAAATATGGTAATATAGTGACTTTTCACGTTATTCATGTAGTGTGATTTTATGTACATATATTCGTTTTTTCCAATAATTCGATACTACTTCATGTTTTCTCACGATATGTGATTTGGCATGCAAATCTCAGAATTTCGCAAATTTTGCATTTTTAAGCAAATTTTCTTGCATTTTGTTTTGTACTAAAAATCATCGAATTTAGCAATATTTTGACCTTTATCATCTCCTTTTCCTTTTTGTGATTTAAACAAAATATCATCGAATTAGGCAATATTTTGCAGTTTTTCCACGTTTTTTGTGAATTTTCTGTTTATTTTTATTAATTCATCAAATATACGATAAAAATGATGCAAACACATAATTGATCAGAAAATAACCTTAAATACTTCATTTTCAATCATCTATTTGTTTCTCGTTAAAATACTAAGTAAGATATTGAAAAGGGGAGAAGTTCTGTTTTTATTGCATATATCGACGTTTCAGCCCGATTAAAACGGTTTTACTTGTACATCTTCCATCGGTAATATAAACCGAAAATCACGAACATTTTAGTTAATTTTAATGAAAACACATTGATTTTTATCATTTGTATTGGAAGCAACATCTTTATACGTCTTTTCTAGGGTCTAAAAAATACGAAACGTCGGTCTACGATTCGAAGTTAAAATCTTCAAATTTGGTATAATAATGACTTTTTTCACGTTTTTCGTGTAGTTTGATATTACGTAAATATATTCATTTTTACCAATATTTCGATACTATTTCATGTAGTATCACGATATGTGATTTGTCCTTCCAATCTCAGAATTTCGCATAATATTGCATTTTAAGCAAGTTTTCTTGCATTTTGTTTCGTAGGAAAAATCATCGAATTTAGCAATATTTTGACTTTTCTACGTTTTTGTGAATTTTCAGTTTATTGTTAATAATTCATTAAATATACGATAAAAATGATGCAAACACATAATTGATAAGAAATTAACCTTAAATACTTCATTTTCAATCATCTATTTGTGTCTCGTTAAAATACTAAATAAGATATTGAAAAGGGGAGACGTTCCGTTTTTATTGCATATATCGACGTTTCAGCAGGATTAGAGCGGTTTTACTTGTACATCTTCCATCGATAGTATAAACCGAAAATCAGGAACATTTTAGTTAATTTTAATGAAAACACATTGATTTTTATCATTTGTATTGGAAGCAGCATTGTCATACATCTTTTCTTACATCTAAATAATACGAAACCTCGATCTATAATATGAAGTTAAAATCCTCAAATATGGTAATATAGTGACTTTTTTCACGTTATTCATGTAGTGTGATTTTACGTATATATATTCGTTTTTACCAATATTTCGATACTATTTCATGTAGTATCACGATATGTGATTTGTACTTCTAATCTCAGAATTTCGCATAATATTGCATTTTAAGCAAGTTTTCTTGCATTTTGTTTCGTACGAAAAATCATCGAATATAGCAATATTTTGACGTTTATCATCCCCTTTTCCTTTATGTGATATAAACAAAATATCATTGAATTAGGCAATATTTTGCTGTTTTCCACGTTTTTGTGAATTTTCAGTTTATTATTATTAATTCATTAAATATACGAAAAAAATGATGCAAACACATAATTGATTAGAAATTAACCTTAAACACTTCATTTTCGTTCAACTATTTGTTTCTCGTTAAAATACTGAGTAAGATATTGAAAAGGGGAGAAGTTCTGTTTTATTGCATATATCAACGTTTCAGCCGGATTAGAGCGGTTTTACGTGTACATCTTCCATCGGTAATATAAACGGAAAATCAGGAACATTTTAGTTAATTCTAATGAAAACACATTGACTTTTATCATTTGTATTGATTTTTATCATTTGTATTGGAAACAACATTGTCATATATCTTTTCTTGGATCTAAATAATACGAAACCTCGCTGTATGATTTGAAATTAAAATCCTCAAATATGGTAATATAGTGACTTTTCACGTTATTCATGTAGTGTGATTTTATGTACATATATTCGTTTTTTCCAATAATTCGATACTACTTCATGTTTTCTCACGATATGTGATTTGGTATGCAAATCTCAGAATTTCGCAAATTTTGCATTTTTAAGCAAATTTTCTTGCATTTTGTTTTGTACTAAAAATCATCGAATTTAGCAATATTTTGACCTTTATCATCTCCTTTTCCTTTTTGTGATTTAAACAAAATATCATCGAATTAGGCAATATTTTGCAGTTTTTCCACGTTTTTTGTGAATTTTCTGTTTATTTTTATTAATTCATTAAATATACGATAAAAATGATGCAAACACATAATTGATCAGAAAATAACCTTAAATACTTCATTTTCAATCATCTATTTGTTTCTCGTTAAAATACTAAGTAAGATATTGAAAAGGGGAGAAGTTCTGTTTTTATTGCATATATCGACGTTTCAGCCCGATTAAAACGGTTTTACTTGTAGATCTTCCATCGGTAATATAAACCGAAAATCAGGAACATTTTAGTTAATTTTAATGAAAACATATTAATTTTTATGATTTGTATTGGAAGCAACATCTTTATACGTCTTTTCTAGGGTCTAAAAAATACGAAACGTCGCTCTATGATTCGAAGTTAAAATCCTCAAATTTGGTATAATAATGACTTTTTTCACGTTTTTCATGTAGTTTGATATTACGTAAATATATTCATTTTTACCAATATTTGGATACTATTTCATGTAGTATCACGATATGTGATTTGTCCTTCTAATCTCAGAATTTCGCATAATATTTCATTTTAAGCAAGTTTTCTTGCATTTTGTTTCGTACGAAAAATCATCGAATATAGCAATATTTTGACGTTTATCATCCCCTTTTCCTTTATGTGATATAAACAAAATATCATTGAATTAGGCAATATTTTGCTGTTTTCCACGTTTTTGTGAATTTTCAGTTTATTATTATTAATTCATTAAATATACGAAAAAAATGATGCAAACACATAATTGATTAGAAATTAACCTTAAACACTCCATTTTCATTCAACTATTTGTTTCTCGTTAAAATACTGAGTAAGATATTGAAAAGGGGAGAAGATCTGTTTTATTGCATATATCGACGTTTCAGCCGGAATAGAGCGGTTTTACGTGTACATCTTCCATCGGTAATATAAACGGAAAATCAGGAACATTTTAGGTAATTCTAATGAAAACACATTGATTTTTATCATTTGTATTGGAAACAACATTGTCATATATCTTTTCTTGGATCTAAATAATACGAAACCTCGCTCTATGATTTGAAATTAAAATCCTCAAATATGGTAATATAGTGACTTTTCACGTTATTCATGTAGTGTGATTTTATGTACATATATTCGTTTTTTCCAATAATTCGATACTACTTCATGTTTTCTCACGATATGTGATTTGGCATGCAAATCTCAGAATTTCGCAAATTTTGCATTTTTAAGCAAATTTTCTTGCATTTTGTTTTGTACTAAAAATCATCGAATTTAGCAATATTTTGACCTTTATCATCTCCTTTTCCTTTTTGTGATTTAAACAAAATATCATCGAATTAGGCAATATTTTGCAGTTTTTCCACGTTTTTTGTGAATTTTCTGTTTATTTTTATTAATTCATCAAATATACGATAAAAATGATGCAAACACATAATTGATCAGAAAATAACCTTAAATACTTCATTTTCAATCATCTATTTGTTTCTCGTTAAAATACTAAGTAAGATATTGAAAAGGGGAGAAGTTCTGTTTTTATTGCATATATCGACGTTTCAGCCCGATTAAAACGGTTTTACTTGTACATCTTCCATCGGTAATATAAACCGAAAATCACGAACATTTTAGTTAATTTTAATGAAAACACATTGATTTTTATCATTTGTATTGGAAGCAACATCTTTATACGTCTTTTCTAGGGTCTAAAAAATACGAAACGTCGGTCTACGATTCGAAGTTAAAATCTTCAAATTTGGTATAATAATGACTTTTTTCACGTTTTTCGTGTAGTTTGATATTACGTAAATATATTCATTTTTACCAATATTTCGATACTATTTCATGTAGTATCACGATATGTGATTTGTCCTTCCAATCTCAGAATTTCGCATAATATTGCATTTTAAGCAAGTTTTCTTGCATTTTGTTTCGTAGGAAAAATCATCGAATTTAGCAATATTTTGACTTTTCTACGTTTTTGTGAATTTTCAGTTTATTGTTAATAATTCATTAAATATACGATAAAAATGATGCAAACACATAATTGATAAGAAATTAACCTTAAATACTTCATTTTCAATCATCTATTTGTGTCTCGTTAAAATACTAAATAAGATATTGAAAAGGGGAGACGTTCCGTTTTTATTGCATATATCGACGTTTCAGCAGGATTAGAGCGGTTTTACTTGTACATCTTCCATCGATAGTATAAACCGAAAATCAGGAACATTTTAGTTAATTTTAATGAAAACACATTGATTTTTATCATTTGTATTGGAAGCAGCATTGTCATACATCTTTTCTTACATCTAAATAATACGAAACCTCGATCTATAATATGAAGTTAAAATCCTCAAATATGGTAATATAGTGACTTTTTTCACGTTATTCATGTAGTGTGATTTTACGTATATATATTCGTTTTTACCAATATTTCGATACTATTTCATGTAGTATCACGATATGTGATTTGTACTTCTAATCTCAGAATTTCGCATAATATTGCATTTTAAGCAAGTTTTCTTGCATTTTGTTTCGTACGAAAAATCATCGAATATAGCAATATTTTGACGTTTATCATCCCCTTTTCCTTTATGTGATATAAACAAAATATCATTGAATTAGGCAATATTTTGCTGTTTTCCACGTTTTTGTGAATTTTCAGTTTATTATTATTAATTCATTAAATATACGAAAAAAATGATGCAAACACATAATTGATTAGAAATTAACCTTAAACACTTCATTTTCGTTCAACTATTTGTTTCTCGTTAAAATACTGAGTAAGATATTGAAAAGGGGAGAAGTTCTGTTTTATTGCATATATCAACGTTTCAGCCGGATTAGAGCGGTTTTACGTGTACATCTTCCATCGGTAATATAAACGGAAAATCAGGAACATTTTAGTTAATTCTAATGAAAACACATTGACTTTTATCATTTGTATTGATTTTTATCATTTGTATTGGAAACAACATTGTCATATATCTTTTCTTGGATCTAAATAATACGAAACCTCGCTGTATGATTTGAAATTAAAATCCTCAAATATGGTAATATAGTGACTTTTCACGTTATTCATGTAGTGTGATTTTATGTACATATATTCGTTTTTTCCAATAATTCGATACTACTTCATGTTTTCTCACGATATGTGATTTGGTATGCAAATCTCAGAATTTCGCAAATTTTGCATTTTTAAGCAAATTTTCTTGCATTTTGTTTTGTACTAAAAATCATCGAATTTAGCAATATTTTGACCTTTATCATCTCCTTTTCCTTTTTGTGATTTAAACAAAATATCATCGAATTAGGCAATATTTTGCAGTTTTTCCACGTTTTTTGTGAATTTTCTGTTTATTTTTATTAATTCATTAAATATACGATAAAAATGATGCAAACACATAATTGATCAGAAAATAACCTTAAATACTTCATTTTCAATCATCTATTTGTTTCTCGTTAAAATACTAAGTAAGATATTGAAAAGGGGAGAAGTTCTGTTTTTATTGCATATATCGACGTTTCAGCCCGATTAAAACGGTTTTACTTGTAGATCTTCCATCGGTAATATAAACCGAAAATCAGGAACATTTTAGTTAATTTTAATGAAAACATATTAATTTTTATGATTTGTATTGGAAGCAACATCTTTATACGTCTTTTCTAGGGTCTAAAAAATACGAAACGTCGCTCTATGATTCGAAGTTAAAATCCTCAAATTTGGTATAATAATTACTTTTTTCACGTTTTTCATGTAGTTTGATATTACGTAAATATATTCATTTTTACCAATATTTGGATACTATTTCATGTAGTATCACGATATGTGATTTGTCCTTCTAATCTCAGAATTTCGCATAATATTGCATTTTAAGCAAGTTTTCTTGCATTTTGTTTCGTAGGAAAAATCATCGAATTTAGCAATATTTTGACTTTTCTACGTTTTTGTGAATTTTCAGTTTATTGTTAATAATTCATTAAATATACGATAAAAATGATGCAAACACATAATTGATTAGAAATTAACCTTAAATACTTCATTTTCAATCATCTATTTGTGTCTCGTTAAAATACTAAGTAAGATATTGAAAAGGGGAGACGTTCCGTTTTTATTGCATATATCGACGTTTCAGCAGGATTAGAGCGGTTTTACTTGTACATCTTCCATCGATAGTATAAACCAAAAATCAGGAACATTTTAGTTAATTTTAATGAAAACACATTGATTTTTATCATTTGTATTGGAAGCAGCATTGTCATACATCTTTTCTTACATCTAAATAATACGAAACCTCGCTCTATAATATGAAGTTAAAATCCTCAAATATGGTAATATAGTGACTTTTTTCACGTTATTCATGTAGTGTGATTTTACGTATATATATTCGTTTTTACCAATATTTCGATACTATTTCATGTAGTATCACGATATGTGATTTGTACTTCTAATCTCAGAATTTCGCATAATATTGCATTTTAAGAAAGTTTTCTTGCATTTTGTTTCGTACGAAAAATCATAGAATTAAGCAATATTTTGACGTCTTCCACGTTTTTGTGAATTTTCAGTTTATTATTATTAATTCATTAAATATACGAAAAAAATGATGCAAACACATAATTAATTAGAAATTAACCTTAAACACTTCATTTTCATTCAACTATTTGTTTCTCGTTAAAATACTGAGTAAGATATTGAAAAAGGGAGAAGATCTGTTTTATTGCATATTTCGACGTTTCAGCCGGAATAGAGCGGTTTTACGTGTACATCTTCCATCGGTAATATAAACGGAAAATCAGGAACATTTTAGTTAATTCTAATGAAAACACATTGATTTTTATCATTTGTATTGGAAACAACATTGTCATATATCTTTTCTTGGATCTAAATATTACGAAACCTCGCTCTATGATTTGAAATTAAAATCCTCAAATATGGTAATATAGTGACTTTTCACGTTATTCATGTAGTGTGATTTTATGTACATATATTCGTTTTTGCCAATAATTCGATACTACTTCATGTTTTCTCACGATATGTGATTTGGCATGCAAATCTCAGAATTTCGCAAATTTTGCATTTTTAAGCAAATTTTCTTGCATTTTGTTTTGTACTAAAAATCATCGAATTTAGCAATATTTTGACCTTTATCATCTCCTTTTCCTTTTCGTGATTTAAACAAAATATCATCGAATTAGGCAATATTTTGCAGTTTTTCCACGTTTTTTGTGAATTTTCAGTTTATTGTTATTAATTCATTAAAAATACGATAAAAATGATGCAAACACATCATTGATTAGAAATTAACCTTAAACACTTCATTTTCATTCAACTATTTGTGTCTCGTTAAAATCCTAAGTAAGATATTGAAAAGGGGAGACGTTCTGTTTTTATTGCATATATCGACGTTTCAGCCGGATTAGAGCGGTTTTACTTGTACATCTTCCATCGATAATATAAACCGAAAATCAGGAACATTTTAGTTAATTTTAATGAAAACATATTGATTTTAATCATTTGAATTGGAATCAACATCTTTATACGTCTTTTCTATGGTCTAAAAAATACGAAACGTCGCTCTATGATTCGAAAGTAAAATCCTCAAATTTAGTATAATAATGACTTTTTTCACGTTTTTCATGTAGTTTGATATTACGTAAATATATTCATTTTTACCAATATTTCGATACTATTTCATGTAGTATCACGATATGTGATTTGTCCTTCTAATCTCAGAATTTCGCATAATATTGCATTTTAAACAAGTTTTCTTGCATTTTGTTCCGTACGAAAAATCATCGAATTCAGAAATATTTTGACGTTTATCATCCCCTTTTCCTTTATGTGATATAAACAAAATATCATCGAATTAGGCAATATTTTGCTGTTTTCCACGTTTTTGTGAATTTTCAGTTTATTGTTAATAATTCATTATATATACGATAAAAATGATGCAAACACATAATTGATTAGAAATTAAACTTAAATACTTCATTTTCAATCATCTATTTGTGTCTCGTTAAAATACTGAGTAAGATATTGGAAAGGGGAGAAGTTCTGTTTCTATTGCATATATCGACGTTTCAGCCGGATTAGAGCGGTTTTACGTTTTACGTTATCTTCCATCGGTAATATAAACGGAAAATCAGGAACATTTTAGTTAATTCTAATGAAAACACATTGATTTTTATCATTTGTATTTGAAACAACATTGTCATACGTCTTTTCTTGGATATAAATAATACGAAACCTCGCTCTATGATTTGAAGTTAAAATCCTCAAATATGGTAATATAGTGACTTTTTTCACGTTATTCATGTAGGAGTGATTTTACGTATATATATTCGTTTTTACCAATATTTCGATACTACTTCATGTTTTCTCACGATATGTGATTTGGCCTTCAAATCTCGGAATTTCGCTGATTTTGCAATTTTAATCATTTTCTTGCATTTTGTTTTGTACTAAAAATCATCGAATTTAGCAATATTTTGACCTTTATCATCATCCCCTTTTCCCTTATGTGATTTAAACAAAATATCATCGAATTAGGCAACATTTTGACGTTTTTCCACGTTTTTATGAATTTTCAGTTTATTGTTATTAATTCATTAAATATACGATAAAAATTATGCAAACACATAATTGATCAGAAAATAACCTTAAATACTTCTTTTTCAATCATTTGTTTCTCGTTAAAATACTGAATAAGATATTGAAAAGGGGAGAAGTTCTGTTTTTATTGCATATATCGACGTTTCAGCCGGATTAGAACCGTTTTACGTGTACATCTTCCATCGGTAATATAAACCGAAAATCAGGAACATTTTAGTTAATTTTAATGAAAACTCATTGATTTTTATCATTTGTATTGGAAGCAACATCTTTATACGTCTTTTCTAGGGTCTAAAAAATACGAAACGTCACTCTATGATTCGAAGTTAAAATCCTCAAATTTAGTATTATAATGACTTTTTTCACGTTTTTCATGTAGTTTGATATTACGTAAATATATTCATTTTTACCAATATTTCGATACTATTTCATGTAGTATCACGATATGTGATTTAACCTTCATATATCAGATTTTCGCATAATATTGCATTTTAAGCAAGTTTTCTTGCATTTTGTTTCGTACTAAAAATCATCGAATTCAGCAATATTTTGACGTTTATCATCCCCTTTTCCTTTATGTGATATAAATAAAATATCATCGAATTAGGCAATATTTTGCCGTTTTTCCACGTTTTTGTGAATTTTCAGTTTATTGTTATTAATTCATTAAATATATGATAAAAATTATGCAAACACATAATTGATCAGAAAATAACCTTAAATACTTCATTTTCAATCATCTATTTGTTTCTCGTTAAAATACTGAGTAAGATATTGTAAAGGGGAGAAGTTCTGTTTTTATTGCATATATCAACGTTTCAGCCGGATTAGAACGGTTTTACGTGTACATCTTCCATCGGTAATATAAACCGAAAATCAGCAACATTTTAGTTAATTTTAATGAAAACACATTGATTTTTATCATTTGTATTGGAAGCAGCATCTTTATACGTCTTTTCTAAGGTCTAAAAAATACGAAACGTCGCTCTATGATTCGAAGTTAAAATCCTCAAATTTGGTATAATAATGACTTTTTCACATTTTTCATGTAGTTTGATATTACGTGTATATATTCATTTTTACCAATATTTCGATACTATTTCATGTAGTATCACGATATGTGATTTGGCCTTCAAATATCAGGTTTTCGCTTAATATTGCATTTTAAGCAAGTTTTCTTGCATTTTGTTTCGTACTAAAAATCATCGAATTCAGCAATATTTTGACGTTTATCATCCCCTTTTCCTTTATGTGATATAAACAAAATATCATCGAATTAGGCAATATTTTGTTGTTTTTCCACGTTTTGTGAATTTTCAGTTTAATGCTTTTAATTCATTAAATATACGATAAAAATGATGCAAATACATAATTGATTAGAAATTAACCTTAAACTCTGCATTTTCGATCAACTATTTGTTTCTCGTTAAAATACTGAGTTAGATATTGGAAAGGGGAGAATTTCTGTTTTTATTGCATATATCGACGTTTCAGCCGGATTAGAGCGGTTTTACGTGTACATCTTCCATCGGTAATATAATCGAAAAATCAGAAACATTTTAGTTAATTCTAATGAGAACACATTGATTTTTATCATTTGTATTTGAAACAACATTGTCATGTCTTTTCTTGGATCTAAATAATGCGAAACCTCGCTCTATGATTTGAAGTTAAAATCGTCAAATATGGTAATATAGTGACTTTTTTCACGTTATTCATGTAGTGTGATTTTACGTATATATATTCGTTTTTACCAATATTTCGATACTACTTCATGTAGTATAACGATATTTGATTTGGCCTTCAAATCTCAGAATTTCACAAATTTTGCATTTCAAAGCAAGTTTTCTTGCATTTTGTTTTGTACTAAAAATCATCGAATTTAGCAATATTTTGACTTCTATCATCCCCTTTTCCTTTGTGTGATATAAACAAAATATCATCGAATTAGGCAATATTTTGCCGTTTTTCAACGTTTTTGTGAATTTTTCAGTTTATTGTTATTAATTCATAAAATATACGATAAAAATTATGCAAACACATAATTAATCAGAAAATAACCTTAAATACTTTATTTTCAATCATCTATTTGTTTCTCGTTAAAATACTAAGTAAGATATTGAGGAGGGGAGAAGTTCTGTTTTTATTGCATATATCAACGTTTCAGCCGGATTAGAGCGGTTTTACGTTTTACGTTATCTTCCATCGGTAATATAAACGGAAAATCAGGAACATTTTATTTAATTATAATGAAAACACATTGATTTTTATAATTTGTATTTGAAACAACATTGTCATACGTCTTTTCTTGATTAGAGCGGTTTTACGTGTACATCTTCCATCGGTAATATAAACGGAAAATCAGGAACATTTTAGTTAATTCTAATGAAAACACATTGATTTTTATCATTTGTATTGGAAACAACATTGTCATATATCTTTTCTTGGATCTAAATAATACGAAACCTCGCTCTATGATTTGAAATTAAAATCCTCAAATATGGTAATATAGTGACTTTTCACGTTATTCATGTAGTGTGATTTTATGTACATATATTCGTTTTTTCCAATAATTCGATACTACTTCATGTTTTCTCACGATAAGTGATTTGGCATGCAAATCTCAGAATTTCGCAAATTTTGCATTTTTAAGCAAATTTTCTTGCATTTTGTT
Organism: Procambarus clarkii; assembly: GCF_040958095.1. Classification (NCBI taxonomy): domain Eukaryota; kingdom Metazoa; phylum Arthropoda; class Malacostraca; order Decapoda; family Cambaridae; genus Procambarus; species Procambarus clarkii. The sequence goes on from NC_091228.1 coordinate 10,305,111, forward strand.
TTGTACTAAAAATCATCGAATTCAGCAATATTTTGACCTTTATCATCTCCTTTTCCTTTTCGTGATTTAAACAAAATATCATCGAATTAGGCAATATTTTGCAGTTTTTCCACGTTTTTTGTGAATTTTCAGTTTATTGTTATTAATTCATTAAAAATACGATAAAAATGATGCAAACACATCATTGATTAGAAATTAACCTTAAACACTTCATTTTCATTCAACTATTTGTTTCTCGTTAAAATACTGAGTAAGATATTGAAAAGGGGAGAAGATCTGTTTTATTGCATGTATCGACGTTTCAGCCGGATTAGAGCGGTTTTACGTGTACATCTTCCATCGGTAATATAAACGGAAAATCAGGAACATTTTAGTTAATTCTAATGAAAACACATTTTTTTTTATCATTTGTATTGGAAACAACATTGTCATATATCTTTTCTTGGATCTAAATAATACGAAACCTCGCTCTATGATTTGAAGTTAAAATCCTCATATATGGTAGTATAGTGACTTTTTTCACGTTATTCATGTAGTGTGATTTTACGTATATATATTCGTTTTTACCAATATTTCGAAACTACTTCTTGTTTTCTCACGATATGTGATTTGGCCTTCAAATCTCAGAATTTCGCAAATTTTGCATTTTTAAGCAAGTTTTCTTGCATTTTGTTTTGTATTAAAAATCATCGAATTTAGCAATATTTTGACCTTTATCATCCCTTTTTCCTTTATGTGATTTAAACAAAATATCATCGAATTAGGCAATATTTTGCCGTTTTTCCACGTTTTTGTGAATTTTCAGTTTATTGTTATTAATTCATTAAATATACGATACAAATGATGCAAACACATAATTGATCAGAAAATAACCTTAAATACTTCATTTTCAATCATCTATTTATTTCTCGTTAAAATACTAAGTAAGATATTGAAAAGGGGAGAAGTTCTGTTTTTATTGCATATATCGACGTTTCAGCCCGATTAAAACGGTTTTACTTGTACATCTTCCATCGGTAATATAAACCGAAAATCAGGAACATTTTAGTTAATTTTAATGAAAACACATTGATTTTTATCATTTGTATTGGAAGCAACATTGTCATATATCTTTTCTTACATCAAAATAATACGAAACCTCGCTCTATGATTTGAAGTTAAAATCCTCAAATATGGTAATATAGTGACTTTTTTCACGTTATTCATGTAGTGTGATTTTACGTATATATATTCGTTTTTACCAATATTTCGATACTACTTCATGTTTTCTCACGATATGTGATTTGGCATTCATATCTCAGAATTTCGAAAATTTTGCATTTTTAAGCAAGTTTTCTTGCATTTTGCTTTGTACTAAAAATCATCGAATTTAGCAATATTTTGACCTTTATCATCTCCTTTTCCTTTATGTGATTTAAACAAAATATCATCGAATTAGGCAATATTTTGCCGTTTATCCACGTTTTTGTGAATCTTCAGTTTATTGCTCTTAATTCATTAAATATACGATAAAAATGATGCAAACACATAATTGATCAGAAAATAACCTTAAATACTTCATTTTCAATCATCTATTTGTGTCTCGTTAAAATACTAAGTAAGATATTGAAAAGGGGAGACGTTCTGTTTTTATTGCATATATCGACGTTTCAGCAGGATTAGAGCGGTTTTACTTGTACATCTTCCATCGATAGTATAAACCGAAATTCAGGAACATTTTAGTTATTTTTAATGAAAACATTGATTTTTATGATTTGTATTGGAAGCAACATCTTTATACGTCTTTTCTAGGGTCTAAAAAATACGAAACGTCGCTCTATGATTCGAAGTTAAAATCCTCAAATTTGGTATAATAATGACTTTTTTCACGTTTTTCGTGTAGTTTGATATTACGTAAATATATTCATTTTTACCAATATTTCGACACTATTTCATGTAGTATCACGATATGTGATTTGTCCTTCTTATCTCAGAATTTCACATAATATTGCATTTTAAGCAAGTTTTCTTGCATTTTGTTTCGTACGAAAAATCATAGAATTAAGCAATATTTTGACGTTTTCCACGTTTTTGTGAATTTTCAGTTTATTATTATTAATTCATTAAATATACGAAAAAAATTGTGCAAACACATAATTGATTAGAAATTAACCTTAAACACTTCATTTTCATTCAACTATTTGTTTCTCGTTAAAATACTGAGTAAGATATTGAAAAGGGGAGAAGATCTGTTTTATTGCATATATCGACGTTTCAGCCGGAATAGAGCGGTTTTACGTGTACATCTTCCATCGGTAATATAAACGGAAAATCAGGAACATTTTAGTTAATTTTAATGAAAACACATTGATTTTTATCATTTGTATTGGAAGCAACATCTTTATACGTCTTTTCTAGGGTCTAAAAAATACGAAACGTCGCTCTATGATTCGAAGTTAAAATTCTCAAATATGGTAATATAGTGACTTTTCACGTAATTCATGTAGTGTGATTTTATGTACATATATTCGTTTTTTCCAATAATTCGATACTACTTCATGTTTTCTCACGATATGTGATTTGGCATGCAAATCTCAGAATTTCGCAAATTTTGCATTTTTAAGCAAATTTTCTTGCATTTTGTTATGTACTAAAAATCATCGAATTTAGCAATATTTTGACCTTTATCATCTCCTTTTCCTTTTCGTGATTTAAACAAAATATCATCGAATTAGGCAATATTTTGCAGTTTTTCCACGTTTTTTGTGAATTTTCAGTTTATTGTTATTAATTCATTAAAAATACGATAAAAATGATGCAAACACATCATTGATTAGAAATTAACCTTAAACACTTCATTTTCATTCAACTATTTGTTTCTCGTTAAAATACTGAGTAAGATATTGAAAAGGGGAGATCTGTTTTATTGCATGTATCGACGTTTCAGCCGGATTAGAGCGGTTTTACGTGTACATCTTCCATCGGTAATATAAACGGAAAATCAGGAACATTTTAGTTAATTCTAATGAAAACACATTTATTTTTATCATTTGTATTGGAAACAACATTGTCATATATCTTTTCTTGGATCTAAATAATACGAAACCTCGCTCTATGATTTCAAGTTAAAATCCTCATATATGGTAATATAGTGACTTTTTTCACGTTATTCATGTAGTGTGTTTTTACGTATATATATTCGTTATTACCAATATTTCGATACTACTTCTTGTTTTCTCACGATATGTGATTTGCCCTTCAAATCTCAGAATTTCGCAAATTTTGCATTTTTAAGCAAGTCTTCTTGCATTTTGTTTATTACTAAAAATCATCGAATTTAGCAATATTTTGACCCTTATCATCCCCTTTTCCTTTATGTGATTTAAACAAAATATCATCGAATTAGGCAATATTTTGCCGTTTTTCTACGTTTTTGTGAATTTTCATTTATTGTTATTAATTCATTAAATATACGATAAAAATGATGCAAACACATAATTGATCAGAAAATAACCTTAAATACTTCATTTTCAATCATCTATTTGTTTCTCGTTAAAATACTAAGTAAGATATTGAAAAGGGGAGAAGTTCTGTTTTTATTGCATATATCGACGTTTCAGCCCGATTAAAACGGTTTTACTTGTACATCTTCCATCAGTAATATAAACCGAAAATCTGGAACATTTTAGTTAATTTTAATGAAAACACATTGATTTTTATCATTTGTATTGGAAGCAACATCTTTATACGTCTTTTCTAGGGTCTAAAAAATACGAAACGTCGCTCTATGATTCGAAGTTAAAATCCTCAAATTTGGAATAATAATGACTTTTTTCACGTTTTTCATGTAGTTTGATATTACGTAAATATATTCATTTTTACCAATATTTGATACTATTTCATGTAGTATCACGATATGTGATTTGTCCTTCTAATCTCAGAATTTCGCATAATATTTCATTTTAAGCAAGTTTTCTTGCATTTTGTTTCGTACGAAAAATCATCGAATATAGCAATATTTTGACGTTTATCATCCCCTTTTCCTTTATGTGATATAAACAAAATATCATTGAATTAGGCAATATTTTGCTGTTTTCCACGTTTTTGTGAATTTTCAGTTTATTATTATTAATTCATTAAATATACGAAAAAAATGATGCAAACACATAATTGATTAGAAATTAACCTTAAACACTTCATTTTCATTCAACTATTTGTTTCTCGTTAAAATACTGAGTAAGATATTGAAAAGGGGAGAAGATCTGTTTTATTGCATATATCGACGTTTCAGCCGGAATAGAGCGGTTTTACGTGTACATCTTCTATCGGTAATATAAACGGAAAGTCAGGAACATTTTAGTTAATTTTAATGAAAACTCATTGATTTTTATCATTTGTATTGGAAGCAACATCTTTATACGTCTTTTCTAGGGTCTAAAAAATACGAAACGTCACTCTATGATTCGAAGTTAAAATCCTCAAATTTAGTATTATAATGACTTTTTTCACGTTTTTCATGTAGTTTGATATTACGTAAATATATTCATTTTTACCAATATTTCGATACTATTTCATGTAGTATCACGATATGTGATTTAACCTTCATATATCAGATTTTCGCATAATATTGCATTTTAAGCAAGTTTTCTTGCATTTTGTTTCGTACTAAAAATCATCGAATTCAGCAATATTTTGACCTTTATCATCTCCTTTTCCTTTTCGTGATTTAAACAAAATATCATCGAATTAGGCAATATTTTGCAGTTTTTCCACGTTTTTTGTGAATTTTCAGTTTATTGTTATTAATTCATTAAAAATACGATAAAAATGATGCAAACACATCATTGATTAGAAATTAACCTTAAACACTTCATTTTCATTCAACTATTTGTGTCTCGTTAAAATCCTAAGTAAGATATTGAAAAGGGGAGACGTTCTGTTTTTATTGCATATATCGACGTTTCAGCCGGATTAGAGCGGTTTTACTTGTACATCTTCCATCGATAATATAAACCGAAAATCAGGAACATTTTAGTTAATTTTAATGAAAACACATTGATTTTTATCATTTGTATTGGAAGCAACATTGTCATATATCTTTTCTTGGATCTAAATAATACGAAACCTCGCTCTATGATTTGAAGTTAAAATCCTCAAATATGGCAATATAGTGACTTTTTTCACGTTATTCATGTAGTGTGATTTTACGTATATATATATTCGTTTTTCCCAATATTTCGATACTACTTCATGTTTTCTCACGATATGTGATTTGGCATTCAAATCTCAGAATTTCGCAAATTTTGCATTTTTAAGCAAGTTTTCTTGCATTTTGTTTTGTACTAAAAATCATCGAATTTAGCAATATTTTGACCTTTATCATCTCCTTTTCCTTTATGTGATTTAAACAAAATATCATCGAATTAGGCAATATTTGGCCGTTTTTCCACGTTTTTGTGAATTTTCAGTTTATTGTTATTAATTCATTAAATATACGATAAAAATGATGCAAACACATAATTGATCAGAAAATAACCTTAAATACTTTATTTTCAATCATCTATTTGTGTCTCGTTAAAATACTAAGATATTGAAAAGGGAAGACGTTCTGTTTTTATTGCATATATCGACGTTTCAGCCAGATTAGAGCGGTTTTACTTGTACATCTTCCATCGATAATATAAACCGAAAATCAGGAACATTTTAGTTAATTTTAATGAAAACATATTGATTTTTATCATTTGAATTGGAAGCAACATCTTTATACGTCTTTTCTATGGTCTAAAAAATACGAAACGTCGCTCTATGATTCGAAAGTAAAATCCTCAAATTTAGTATAATAATGACTTTTTTCACGTTTTTCATGTAGTTTGATATTACGTAAATATATTCATTTTTACCAATATTTCGATACTATTTCATGTAGTATCACGATATGTGATTTGTCCTTCTAATCTCAGAATTTCGCATAATATTGCATTTTAAACAAGTTTTCTTGCATTTTGTTCCGTACGAAAAATCATCGAATTCAGAAATATTTTGACGTTTATCATCCCCTTTTCCTTTATGTGATATAAACAAAATATCATCGAATTAGGCAATATTTTGCTGTTTTCCACGTTTTTGTGAATTTTCAGTTTATTGTTAATAATTCATTATATATACGATAAAAATGATGCAAACACATAATTGATTAGAAATTAAACTTAAATACTTCATTTTCAATCATCTATTTGTGTCTCGTTAAAATACTGAGTAAGATATTGGAAAGGGGAGAAGTTCTGTTTCTATTGCATATATCGACGTTTCAGCCGGATTAGAGCGGTTTTACGTTTTACGTTATCTTCCATCGGTAATATAAACGGAAAATCAGGAACATTTTAGTTAATTCTAATGAAAACACATTGATTTTTATCATTTGTATTTGAAACAACATTGTCATACGTCTTTTCTTGGATATAAATAATACGAAACCTCGCTCTATGATTTGAAGTTAAAATCCTCAAATATGGTAATATAGTGACTTTTTTCACGTTATTCATGTAGGAGTGATTTTACGTATATATATTCGTTTTTACCAATATTTCGATACTACTTCATGTTTTCTCACGATATGTGATTTGGCCTTCAAATCTCGGAATTTCGCTGATTTTGCAATTTTAATCATTTTCTTGCATTTTGTTTTGTACTAAAAATCATCGAATTTAGCAATATTTTGACCTTTATCATCATCCCCTTTTCCCTTATGTGATTTAAACAAAATATCATCGAATTAGGCAACATTTTGACGTTTTTCCACGTTTTTATGAATTTTCAGTTTATTGTTATTAATTCATTAAATATACGATAAAAATTATGCAAACACATAATTGATCAGAAAATAACCTTAAATACTTCTTTTTCAATCATTTGTTTCTCGTTAAAATACTGAATAAGATATTGAAAAGGGGAGAAGTTCTGTTTTTATTGCATATATCGACGTTTCAGCCGGATTAGAACCGTTTTACGTGTACATCTTCCATCGGTAATATAAACCGAAAATCAGGAACATTTTAGTTAATTTTAATGAAAACTCATTGATTTTTATCATTTGTATTGGAAGCAACATCTTTATACGTCTTTTCTAGGGTCTAAAAAATACGAAACGTCACTCTATGATTCGAAGTTAAAATCCTCAAATTTAGTATTATAATGACTTTTTTCACGTTTTTCATGTAGTTTGATATTACGTAAATATATTCATTTTTACCAATATTTCGATACTATTTCATGTAGTATCACGATATGTGATTTAACCTTCATATATCAGATTTTCGCATAATATTGCATTTTAAGCAAGTTTTCTTGCATTTTGTTTCGTACTAAAAATCATCGAATTCAGCAATATTTTGACGTTTATCATCCCCTTTTCCTTTATGTGATATAAATAAAATATCATCGAATTAGGCAATATTTTGCCGTTTTTCCACGTTTTTGTGAATTTTCAGTTTATTGTTATTAATTCATTAAATATATGATAAAAATTATGCAAACACATAATTGATCAGAAAATAACCTTAAATACTTCATTTTCAATCATCTATTTGTTTCTCGTTAAAATACTGAGTAAGATATTGTAAAGGGGAGAAGTTCTGTTTTTATTGCATATATCAACGTTTCAGCCGGATTAGAACGGTTTTACGTGTACATCTTCCATCGGTAATATAAACCGAAAATCAGCAACATTTTAGTTAATTTTAATGAAAACACATTGATTTTTATCATTTGTATTGGAAGCAGCATGTTTATACGTCTTTTCTAAGGTCTAAAAAATACGAAACGTCGCTCTATGATTCGAAGTTAAAATCCTCAAATTTGGTATAAAAATGACTTTTTTCACATTTTTCATGTAGTTTGATATTACGTGTATATATTCATTTTTACCAATATTTCGATACTATTTCATGTAGTATCACGATATGTGATTTGGCCTTCAAATATCAGGTTTTCGCTTAATATTGCATTTTAAGCAAGTTTTCTTGCATTTTGTTTCGTACTAAAAATCATCGAATTCAGCAATATTTTGACGTTTATCATCCCCTTTTCCTTTATGTAATATAAACAAAATATCATCGAATTAGGCAATATTTTGTTGTTTTTCCACGTTTTGTGAATTTTCAGTTTAATGCTTTTAATTCATTAAATATACGATAAAAATGATGCAAATACATAATTGATTAGAAATTAACCTTAAACTCTGCATTTTCGATCAACTATTTGTTTCTCGTTAAAATACTGAGTTAGATATTGGAAAGGGAGAATTTCTGTTTTTATTGCATATATCGACGTTTCAGCCGGATTAGAGCGGTTTTACGTGTACATCTTCCATCGGTAATATAATCGAAAAATCAGAAACATTTTACTTAATTCTAATGAGAACACATTGATTTTTATCATTTGTATTTGAAACAACATTGTCATGTCTTTTCTTGGATCTAAATAATGCGAAACCTCGCTCTATGATTTGAAGTTAAAATCGTCAAATATGGTAATATAGTGACTTTTTTCACGTTATTCATGTAGTGTGATTTTACGTATATATATTCGTTTTTACCAATATTTCGATACTACTTCATGTAGTATAACGATATTTGATTTGGCCTTCAAATCTCAGAATTTCACAAATTTTGCATTTCAAAGCAAGTTTTCTTGCATTTTGTTTTGTACTAAAAATCATCGAATTTAGCAATATTTTGACTTCTATCATCCCCTTTTCCTTTGTGTGATATAAACAAAATATCATCGAATTAGGCAATATTTTGCCGTTTTTCAACGTTTTTGTGAATTTTTCAGTTTATTGTTATTAATTCATAAAATATACGATAAAAATTATGCAAACACATAATTAATCAGAAAATAACCTTAAATACTTTATTTTCAATCATCTATTTGTTTCTCGTTAAAATACTAAGTAAGATATTGAGGAGGGGAGAAGTTCTGTTTTTATTGCATATATCAACGTTTCAGCCGGATTAGAGCGGTTTTACGTTTTACGTTATCTTCCATCGGTAATATAAACGGAAAATCAGGAACATTTTATTTAATTATAATGAAAACACATTGATTTTTATAATTTGTATTTGAAACAACATTGTCATACGTCTTTTCTTGATTAGAGCGGTTTTACGTGTACATCTTCCATCGGTAATATAAACGGAAAATCAGGAACATTTTAGTTAATTCTAATGAAAACACATTGATTTTTATCATTTGTATTGGAAACAACATTGTCATATATCTTTTCTTGGATCTAAATAATACGAAACCTCGCTCTATGATTTGAAATTAAAATCCTCAAATATGGTAATATAGTGACTTTTCACGTTATTCATGTAGTGTGATTTTATGTACATATATTCGTTTTTTCCAATAATTCGATACTACTTCATGTTTTCTCACGATAAGTGATTTGGCATGCAAATCTCAGAATTTCGCAAATTTTGCATTTTTAAGCAAATTTTCTTGCATTTTGTTTTGTACTAAAAATCATCGAATTCAGCAATATTTTGACCTTTATCATCTCCTTTTCCTTTTCGTGATTTAAACAAAATATCATCGAATTAGGCAATATTTTGCAGTTTTTCCACGTTTTTTGTGAATTTTCAGTTTATTGTTATTAATTCATTAAAAATACGATAAAAATGATGCAAACACATCATTGATTAGAAATTAACCTTAAACACTTCATTTTCATTCAACTATTTGTTTCTCGTTAAAATACTGAGTAAGATATTGAAAAGGGGAGAAGATCTGTTTTATTGCATGTATCGACGTTTCAGCCGGATTAGAGCGGTTTTACGTGTACATCTTCCATCGGTAATATAAACGGAAAATCAGGAACATTTTAGTTAATTCTAATGAAAACACATTTTTTTTTATCATTTGTATTGGAAACAACATTGTCATATATCTTTTCTTGGATCTAAATAATACGAAACCTCGCTCTATGATTTGAAGTTAAAATCCTCATATATGGTAGTATAGTGACTTTTTTCACGTTATTCATGTAGTGTGATTTTACGTATATATATTCGTTTTTACCAATATTTCGAAACTACTTCTTGTTTTCTCACGATATGTGATTTGGCCTTCAAATCTCAGAATTTCGCAAATTTTGCATTTTTAAGCAAGTTTTCTTGCATTTTGTTTTGTATTAAAAATCATCGAATTTAGCAATATTTTGACCTTTATCATCCCTTTTTCCTTTATGTGATTTAAACAAAATATCATCGAATTAGGCAATATTTTGCCGTTTTTCCACGTTTTTGTGAATTTTCAGTTTATTGTTATTAATTCATTAAATATACGATACAAATGATGCAAACACATAATTGATCAGAAAATAACCTTAAATACTTCATTTTCAATCATCTATTTATTTCTCGTTAAAATACTAAGTAAGATATTGAAAAGGGGAGAAGTTCTGTTTTTATTGCATATATCGACGTTTCAGCCCGATTAAAACGGTTTTACTTGTACATCTTCCATCGGTAATATAAACCGAAAATCAGGAACATTTTAGTTAATTTTAATGAAAACACATTGATTTTTATCATTTGTATTGGAAGCAACATTGTCATATATCTTTTCTTACATCAAAATAATACGAAACCTCGCTCTATGATTTGAAGTTAAAATCCTCAAATATGGTAATATAGTGACTTTTTTCACGTTATTCATGTAGTGTGATTTTACGTATATATATTCGTTTTTACCAATATTTCGATACTACTTCATGTTTTCTCACGATATGTGATTTGGCATTCATATCTCAGAATTTCGAAAATTTTGCATTTTTAAGCAAGTTTTCTTGCATTTTGCTTTGTACTAAAAATCATCGAATTTAGCAATATTTTGACCTTTATCATCTCCTTTTCCTTTATGTGATTTAAACAAAATATCATCGAATTAGGCAATATTTTGCCGTTTATCCACGTTTTTGTGAATCTTCAGTTTATTGCTCTTAATTCATTAAATATACGATAAAAATGATGCAAACACATAATTGATCAGAAAATAACCTTAAATACTTCATTTTCAATCATCTATTTGTGTCTCGTTAAAATACTAAGTAAGATATTGAAAAGGGGAGACGTTCTGTTTTTATTGCATATATCGACGTTTCAGCAGGATTAGAGCGGTTTTACTTGTACATCTTCCATCGATAGTATAAACCGAAATTCAGGAACATTTTAGTTATTTTTAATGAAAACATTGATTTTTATGATTTGTATTGGAAGCAACATCTTTATACGTCTTTTCTAGGGTCTAAAAAATACGAAACGTCGCTCTATGATTCGAAGTTAAAATCCTCAAATTTGGTATAATAATGACTTTTTTCACGTTTTTCGTGTAGTTTGATATTACGTAAATATATTCATTTTTACCAATATTTCGACACTATTTCATGTAGTATCACGATATGTGATTTGTCCTTCTTATCTCAGAATTTCACATAATATTGCATTTTAAGCAAGTTTTCTTGCATTTTGTTTCGTACGAAAAATCATAGAATTAAGCAATATTTTGACGTTTTCCACGTTTTTGTGAATTTTCAGTTTATTATTATTAATTCATTAAATATACGAAAAAAATTGTGCAAACACATAATTGATTAGAAATTAACCTTAAACACTTCATTTTCATTCAACTATTTGTTTCTCGTTAAAATACTGAGTAAGATATTGAAAAGGGGAGAAGATCTGTTTTATTGCATATATCGACGTTTCAGCCGGAATAGAGCGGTTTTACGTGTACATCTTCCATCGGTAATATAAACGGAAAATCAGGAACATTTTAGTTAATTTTAATGAAAACACATTGATTTTTATCATTTGTATTGGAAGCAACATCTTTATACGTCTTTTCTAGGGTCTAAAAAATACGAAACGTCGCTCTATGATTCGAAGTTAAAATTCTCAAATATGGTAATATAGTGACTTTTCACGTAATTCATGTAGTGTGATTTTATGTACATATATTCGTTTTTTCCAATAATTCGATACTACTTCATGTTTTCTCACGATATGTGATTTGGCATGCAAATCTCAGAATTTCGCAAATTTTGCATTTTTAAGCAAATTTTCTTGCATTTTGTTATGTACTAAAAATCATCGAATTTAGCAATATTTTGACCTTTATCATCTCCTTTTCCTTTTCGTGATTTAAACAAAATATCATCGAATTAGGCAATATTTTGCAGTTTTTCCACGTTTTTTGTGAATTTTCAGTTTATTGTTATTAATTCATTAAAAATACGATAAAAATGATGCAAACACATCATTGATTAGAAATTAACCTTAAACACTTCATTTTCATTCAACTATTTGTTTCTCGTTAAAATACTGAGTAAGATATTGAAAAGGGGAGATCTGTTTTATTGCATGTATCGACGTTTCAGCCGGATTAGAGCGGTTTTACGTGTACATCTTCCATCGGTAATATAAACGGAAAATCAGGAACATTTTAGTTAATTCTAATGAAAACACATTTATTTTTATCATTTGTATTGGAAACAACATTGTCATATATCTTTTCTTGGATCTAAATAATACGAAACCTCGCTCTATGATTTGAAGTTAAAATCCTCATATATGGTAATATAGTGACTTTTTTCACGTTATTCATGTAGTGTGTTTTTACGTATATATATTCGTTTTTACCAATATTTCGATACTACTTCTTGTTTTCTCACGATATGTGATTTGCCCTTCAAATCTCAGAATTTCGCAAATTTTGCATTTTTAAGCAAGTCTTCTTGCATTTTGTTTATTACTAAAAATCATCGAATTTAGCAATATTTTGACCCTTATCATCCCCTTTTCCTTTATGTGATTTAAACAAAATATCATCGAATTAGGCAATATTTTGCCGTTTTTCTACGTTTTTGTGAATTTTCATTTATTGTTATTAATTCATTAAATATACGATAAAAATGATGCAAACACATAATTGATCAGAAAATAACCTTAAATACTTCATTTTCAATCATCTATTTGTTTCTCGTTAAAATACTAAGTAAGATATTGAAAAGGGGAGAAGTTCTGTTTTTATTGCATATATCGACGTTTCAGCCCGATTAAAACGGTTTTACTTGTACATCTTCCATCAGTAATATAAACCGAAAATCTGGAACATTTTAGTTAATTTTAATGAAAACACATTGATTTTTATCATTTGTATTGGAAGCAACATCTTTATACGTCTTTTCTAGGGTCTAAAAAATACGAAACGTCGCTCTATGATTCGAAGTTAAAATCCTCAAATTTGGAATAATAATGACTTTTTTCACGTTTTTCATGTAGTTTGATATTACGTAAATATATTCATTTTTACCAATATTTGATACTATTTCATGTAGTATCACGATATGTGATTTGTCCTTCTAATCTCAGAATTTCGCATAATATTTCATTTTAAGCAAGTTTTCTTGCATTTTGTTTCGTACGAAAAATCATCGAATATAGCAATATTTTGACGTTTATCATCCCCTTTTCCTTTATGTGATATAAACAAAATATCATTGAATTAGGCAATATTTTGCTGTTTTCCACGTTTTTGTGAATTTTCAGTTTATTATTATTAATTCATTAAATATACGAAAAAAATGATGCAAACACATAATTGATTAGAAATTAACCTTAAACACTTCATTTTCATTCAACTATTTGTTTCTCGTTAAAATACTGAGTAAGATATTGAAAAGGGGAGAAGATCTGTTTTATTGCATATATCGACGTTTCAGCCGGAATAGAGCGGTTTTACGTGTACATCTTCTATCGGTAATATAAACGGAAAGTCAGGAACATTTTAGTTAATTCTAATGAAAACACATTGATTTTTCTCATTTGTATTGGAAACAACATTGTCATATATCTTTTCTTGGATCTAAATAATACGAAACCTCGCTCTATGATTTGAAATTAAAATCCTCAAATATGGTAATATAGTGACTTTTCACGTTATTCATGTAGTGTGATTTTATGTACATATATTCGTTTTTTCCAATAATTCGATACTACTTCATGTTTTCTCACGATATGTGATTTGGCATGCAAATCTCAGAATTTCGCAAATTTTGCATTTTTAAGCAAATTTTCTTGCATTTTGTTTTGTACTAAAAATCATCGAATTTAGCAATATTTTGACCTTTATCATCCCTTTTTCCTTTTTGTGATTTAAAAAAAATATCATCGAATTAGGCAATATTTTGCAGTTTTTCAACGTTTTTTGTGAATTTTGTTTATTTTTATTAATTCATTAAATATACGATAAAAATGATGCAAACACATAATTGATCAGAAAATAACCTTAAATACTTCATTTTCAATCATCTATTTGTTTCTCGTTAAAATACTAAGTAAGATATTGAAAAGGGGAGAAGTTCTGTTTTATTGCATATATCGACGTTTCAGCCCGATTAAAACGGTTTTACTTGTACATCTTCCATCGGTAATATAAACCGAAAGTCAGGAACATTTTAGTTAATTTTAATGAAAACACATTGATTTTTATCATTTGTATTGGAAGCAGCATTGTCATACATCTTTTCTTACATCTAAATAATACGAAACCTCGCTCTATAATATGAAGTTAAAATCCTCAAATATGGTAATATAGTGACTTTTTTCACGTTATTCATGTAGTGTGATTTTACGTATATATATTCGTTTTTACCAATATTTCGATACTATTTCATGTAGTATCACGATATGTGATTTGTACTTCTAATCTCAGAATTTCGCATAATATTGCATTTTAAGCAAGTTTTCTTGCATTTTGTTTCGTACGAAAAATCATCGAATATAGCAATATTTTGACGTTTATCATCCCCTTTTCCTTTATGTGATATAAACAAAATATCATTGAATTAGGCAATATTTTGCTGTTTTCCACGTTTTTGTGGATTTTCAGTTTATTATTATTAATTCATTAAATATACGAAAAAAATGATGCAAACACATAATTGATTAAAAATTAACCTTAAACACTTCATTTTCGTTCAAATATTTGTTTCTAGTTAAAATACTGAGTAAGATATTGAAAAGGGGAGAAGTTCTGTTTTATTGCATATATCAACGTTTCAGCCGGATTAGAGCGGTTTTACGTGTACATCTTCCATCGGTAATGTAAACGGAAAATCAGGAACATTTTAGTTAATTCTAATGAAAACACATTGACTTTTATCATTTGTATTGGAAACAACATTGTCATATATCTTTTCTTGGATCTAAATATTACGAAACCTCGCTCTATGATTTGAAGTTAAAATCCTCAAATATGGTAATATAGTGACTTTTTTCACGTTATTCATGTAGTGTGATTTTACGTATATATTCGTTTTTACCAATATTTCGAAACTACTTCTTGTTTTCTCACGATATGTGATTTGGCCTTCAAATCTCAGAATTTCGCAAATTTTGCATTTTTAAGCAAGTTTTCTTGCATTTTGTTTTGTACTAAAAATCATCGAATTTAGCAATATTTTGACCTTTATCATCCCTTTTTCCTTTATGTGATTTAAACAAAATATCATCGAATTAGGCAATATTTTGCCGTTTTTCCACGTTTTTGTGAATTTTCAGTTTATTGTTATTAATTCATTAAATATACGATACAAATGATGCAAACACATAATTGATCAGAAAATAACCTTAAATACTTCATTTTCAATCATCTATTTGTTTCTCGTTAAAATACTAAGTAAGATATTGAAAAGGGGAGAAGTTCTGTTTTATTGCATATATCGACGTTTCAGCCCGATTAAAACGGTTTTACTTGTACATCTTCCATCGGTAATATAAACCGAAAGTCAGGAACATTTTAGTTAATTTTAATGAAAACACATTGATTTTTATCATTTGTATTGGAAGCAACATTGTCATATATCTTTTCTTACATCTAAATAATACGAAACCTCGCTCTATGATTTGAAGTTAAAATCCTCAAATATGCAACCCGTTCTCACACAAGACAGCACATATATGACTTAATGCTTAAAGTCAATATGTTGAATATGAATTAGTAAATATGTGATATATTCCCAGTTACTTTTTTTTCCAAGGCCCAAACTCTTCCTCACGTACCAACTTGCGTCTCACAGTACCCGTCCGTCAACCTAGATAGCAGAATAGTCGTGATTGGTTCAATTATAAGGAAAATTGTACTTTTCAGGTCCCACATGGGTTGTGAAATTTACCTACTATTGTCCATGCTCTTAGAATATTACAGATCAGCTACTTCCTATTGAAGGTTCGTAGTTTTGTTTTGAGAAATATTAGTTGTTCTTAGTAAATTATAATAAGCACTAAAAATTATTACATAGAATAACAGTCCTTCACCAATCAATATTATATACCATAGTTGGTGCTTTACAAATCTTTAAAGGATGTTTTGTAGGAACGCTAACAGAAAACGATGGTTCATTGGAATGTCTATGGGGTAAACTACTCTAAACAGGATGGTATTGTGTCTACTATACCAACTACAGGATCGGTATATTGTCCACTACTACCTGTTAGGTGAGTAAGGGGTGCAATACCACCCACAGGATGGGTATGAGGGTCACATCCACCGAGAAGATGAGTATGGGGATCACATCCACCCACAGGAAGGGTATGGGGTCCAATACCACCCACAGGATGAGTATGGCGTCCACTACAACCCACAGGATGGGTATGGGGCTCCAACCACCCATAGAATGGGTATGGGGCTCCAACCACCCATAAAATGGGTATGGGGTCCAATAACACCCACTGGATGTGTATATGGCGTCCATTGCCGCGCGTCGAGCTCGAAAACCGCAGCATTCATCTCAGAACCATGCCTATTTCACGCAGATTCCTTAATAAACGTAAAAGTTTTATATGTCACAAGAAAGATAGAAATATAAGCTTCATTCTAAATACCTTACCATGGGCATATTTAAATTCAAACCGAAGATACGTGTACTTTTATAATAGCCGAGCTCCGACCCCGGACAGATCGATCGACCGAGCAACTCTCTCTCAGAACAATGTTTATTTCACGTGAATTCGTTAGTAAACATATATGTTTTATATGTCTCAAGAAAGACAGACATATAAGCTTCACTTTAAACACTTTGCTATAGACATATTTAAATTTCTAATGAAGATTATTGTATTTTAAAAATTACGGAGCTCCCACCCCGTACAGACTGAACGACAGAGCAACTCTCTCTCAGATCAATGTTTATTTCACGTAAATTCGTTAATAAACACAAATGTTTTATAAGTCTTAAGCAAGATAGAAATAAGAGCTTCATTTTAAATACATTACAATAGACATATTTATAGCTCAAGTGAAGATACATATGTTTTTATAGTAGCGCTCAGTAGCTTGTCGGGCATGGAGTGCAGACGCCTACGCACTTGCCGATATATTGTATAATTAACAAAGATACGCTAATAAAGCCTAAAATCTTATATGCCTCCAGAAAGACCGAGATATGAACATTATTATAATTGCACCAAATGAAATATATCATGTTCGAGAACAAAGATATATCAATTTTAAATTAAGTTTCGACTCTCTCGGGTGAGAGAGATGGGGCGACTCTCGCCCCATCTATTGGAGATTCTGTGCACTAAATACCCAAAGCTACTCAAACCCTCCTAGCATTATTTAAGTAATGAAGTAATATGGTATATTTACTCACTATAATGTGGGTGCTGAATGCAGAACATGAGAAAACATATATTTACTCCAAACTAATATAATTTCATTATGAAATAAGTAGCATCA
This sequence comes from Procambarus clarkii, assembly GCF_040958095.1. Lineage (NCBI taxonomy): Eukaryota > Metazoa > Arthropoda > Malacostraca > Decapoda > Cambaridae > Procambarus > Procambarus clarkii. The sequence goes on from NC_091228.1 coordinate 10,322,892, forward strand.
AAGGAAGTCGATGGTCCAAGCAGCAATGTTGTGGAGCGACTTATCCAAGATATATCGTTGTTTGGAAAGTGTTTGTTGGCATATCCAGTTGTCGCACTTCTCTGCTCAAATTATCACAAATTTAAATTATAATGTTAACAAGTAGAATACGTATTTTTAATAAAATCTAACATAACTAGCCAGAAAACATTTAACATTAATTAAAAAATATATGTTTGGAAGTTAAATCGACTTCATAGGACAATGGTTTTGTTATATATACTCGTTATTCGTTGACATGCGTTCGCTACTTAAACTACCATGTACTGTACTTATGTAAAATCTCCCATGTCTCTTCGCTCATCTCACCGAACCCTACAGGCTCTGTGATATATTGTTTAATTAATTGAGATTCACAAATAAAACTTATAATTGTATATGTTATCAAAAAGGCAGAGCTTAGTTTAGTTCATTTATTATGCACTCCATACCCATCCTATGGACGATAGTGGAGTGTTACAGAGGCACATAATGGGCTCAGGGAATGAGCCCCACAATTCATATAGCCAAGCAAGTTATAATCTTGATAAGCTAGTTACAAAAGTCAATACACATTGTCACATCAACAATGGGCTCGAGACCGACCACAAGTACAGTTTATAATTTAAGCAACTGACATATATGGAGGGCTAGTGTCACAATTGATATGTTTATCCTACACATAACCCCTTCTCCTCCATCCAATGGGCAGCGGTGGATAGGTTACAATCAAGTCGTTTTTTGCGTTTTATTCAGAGATTAGATCTTATTGGGTGAGGAAAGATATTCATATTTTAAAGAAGGCTTCTTGGCTGATGCTCTCCATTGATGGAAAATATACAACCTTTTGAAAATCAATGTTAGTTTGATCTAGATATTGTAATTAACGAAAGTATTTATGTCATCTGAAAGGTAGAAATATAGGCTACATTTAAAATCCTTTGTCATAAATATAACTGAAGTGAAAACGAAGATATATGCGTTTTGATAGTTACTTGATGGCTTGCTCTGAGAGTGTGAAGCCCTGCACACCAGCCAATAAATTGTATAATTAGTTTCCATATATTTTAATTAATCTTAAAAATCTATATGTCAGAAGAAAGGAAGATGTAGCCGTTAATGTGACAACAATTAAAAATATATATATCTTAAGTTAAATAAATAATACCACCTTATTGCCGGTGTCCGGACACATGAAAATTACCTAGGTATCAGTATCCAGCCAGGCGGGGATCACAGGCTGCACAATACTGATAAATTTATGTAATGCACTACTTGTGGTCGATCTCGAACCCATTTATGATGTGACGACTTATAGTGAATTTTGTAACTAGCTCATTAAGATTGTAACTTGCTTAGCTAAATGAATTGTGGGGTTCGGTCCATTCATTTTCTTTCTTTATTATGCACCCCATAATACACATCCCGTGGGCGGTGGTGTAAAGGATTACAGAGGCACATAATCGGTTCAGGAACTGAACCCTCTAGTTCGTTTAGCTAAGCAAATAACAATCTTTTGACGCTAGTTACAAAATTATTAATGTACACATACTTATGCATACATGTACATATTCATACGTATACATATATACATACACATACATATTTAATCACCACCACAAATACACACATCAGTAATCTTTTGTGTCACAAGTGATTCAACAAGAGGCTCACAACAGTCACTATACAAGGCACTTTACATTTATGGTGAGTCACACAGTTACTAGTCTTGCTGCACACCCACCCAACTGGGCGGCAGCTTTACAGTCATGTGCTCCACACCCACCCAACTGGGCGGCAGCTTTACAGTCATGTGCTCCACACCCACCCAACTGGGCGGCAGCTTTACAGTCATGTGCTCCACACCCACCCAACTGGGCGGCAGCTTTACAGTCATGTGCCCCACACCCACCCAACTGGGCGGCAGCTTTACAGTCATGTGCTCCACACCCACCCAACTGGGAGGCAGCTTTACAGTCATGTGTATGCATTACCTACAGTAAGCAAATTTTGGATACTTCGCTAAGATTTCGGGCAGCACATCATTATGAATGAAGTACTTACACATTTCATAGACACTATTGATGTTGTTATCTTTAAATTCCGCGATTTTTCACATTCCATTATATAATGACGCAAAGTCTGCGAATAGTTCTGCTGACAGAGTTTACATTTAGTCAAATCTACATCAGATGTTACAAACTTCCAGAGGTACTTGTAGCTGAGCCTAAACCTAGCAGTTGTAACATCTAGAAGTCTGCTAACATTATTGGATGACCCATAGACGAGCGATTCATCAAAGTTTATACAATATTGTGAAATTGACAGTCAGTGTAGTAACATAAATTGGTAAATCATAAATATTGTAAGTTAAGAATCTGATGCCTGTGTGTGTGTTGGGAGGGGCGGGGGTTATACCCTTGGTAAGCGAGAGTGGAAAGTAACCTTAGACGTACTGCGGTCAATGTGTGGGGGGGGGGGGAGTTGGAGGGAGGGTGGGAGAGTCAAATCCACCCTCCAACATCTGGACATAGTACCACCAGCCTCCACAACACTCCGTCAGCCTCCAGCTGATGCTTGTAGATGCCTCATCTAACCTCACCTATGTCACACATTAACCTACAGTTCCTGTGATATTTAAACTCCTCATCACAGTGGCGTCTCACCAATATAAACTGTATTGGATTTTGTCCCGAAATAGCTATATGCTGACTGGACGTGTATGTATGTATGTATGTATGTATGTATGTATGTATGTATGTATGTATGTATGTATGTATGTATGTATGTATGTATGTATGTATGTATGTATGTATGTATGTATGGATGGATGTATGTATGTACGCATGCATGTATGTATGGATGTATGTATGTACGCATGTATGTATGTATGTATGTATGTATGTATGTATGTATGTATGTATGTATGTATGTACGCATGTATGTATGTATGTACGCATGTATGTATGTATGTATGTATGTATGTATGTATGTATGTATGTATGTATGTATGTATGTATGTGTGTATGTGTGTATGTATGTATGTATGTATGTATGTATGCATGTATGTATGTATGTATGTACGCATGTATGTTTGTATGTATGTATGTATGTATGGATAGATGGATGGATGTATGTACGCATGCATGTATGTATGTATGTATGTATGCATGTATGTATGTATGTATGTATGTATGCATGTATGAATGGATAGATGGATGGATGTATGTATGTACGCATGCATGTATGTATGTATGTATGTATGTATGTATGTATGTATGTATGGATAGATGGATGGATGTATGTATGTACGCATGCATGTATGTATGTATGTATGTATGTATGTATGTATGTATGTATGTATGTATGTATGTATGTATGTATGTATGTATGTATGTATGTATGTATGTATGTATGTATTTATATACGCATGTATATACGCATGTATTTATATACGCATGTATGTATGTATGTATGTATGTATGTATGTATGTATGTATGTATGTATGTATGTATGTATGTATGTATGTATGTATGTATGTATGTATGTATGCATGCATGTATGTATGTATGTATGTATGTATGTATGTATGTATGTATGTATGTATGTATGTATGTATGTATGTATGTATGTATGTATGTATGTATGTATGTATGTATGTACGCATGCATGTATGTATGGATGTATGTATGTATGTATGTATGTATGTATGTATGTATGTATGTATGTATGTATGTATGTATGTATGTATGTATGTATTCCCAATCACGTTAAAGACTCCCCCTCTATCATCCAGTTTAAGAGAAAAACAACTATGTACTAAATAATCGACTCCTTGTAACTTTAATTATGCTGACCTTCCTATCTGTATTCAGACCGAGCCTACCATCATTAGAGGTGATTATAACGCTAGACATAGGAATATTGGTAATTCGCAGTTCAGTAATCGTAACGGCTACCAACTGGTGTCACTATTAGGTAGTCACGATGATGCACAGATTGTGGGTGACCTTGAACCGACGCATATCTACGGAGGTATTCCTGATCTATGTCTCGGTTTCAACGTCTCCCACACCGTGTGCGCCTCGTCAATAGTGCCAGATATGGCGTCTGATCATCTGGCCATATTAGCCACTGTAAGCATTGGCAGCTCTATCCTCCCTGGTGGAGTGTTCAAGCGGAAGAGGCTGGCTGTGCCCATCGATCAACGAGACAATCTTGTTGCTCATGTGTCAGAATGGTGCAGTCATCTGAGCCTTCATCAGTTGAAGATTTTAACAATGAGCTCACAGGTACTATCAACCAGTTTATAGAATCACTTGATCCATCGTCCAGGCCACGTAACCCAAATTACACTGGTCATAGCACTTATGTTTATTATAATGATTCTAAATTGCAGACACTAAAACGCACTGCCAGAATAATTGGACTAGCTTGTAGAAGGACCCGCACTGCTGAAATGCTTCGGCTCTTTCAAGCGGCTCTGGCTAAGGCCAGGGAACGCATGGTGGAGCTGAGGCAGACAGACAGGGAAACTTTTGTCCGTGGTCTCAATTCTCACACGCCACTAAGTCGGGCATGGAAGGATATCAACAAGATCAAAGGGAAAAATGCTGCAGAGATCTCGTACCCTAATCCTCTGCACAGAGCAAATGAGCTTGTTGATGCTTGGGCCACGACTTCCAGCTTTGACAGTCTTCCTCTACCCTCAAAGAATGAATTAAATAATAGATATACTGATAGGGCAAGGCTCCTTGACTTCATGCTTCATCAAGAGGATGACTGTGACATGCTTTTTACTGAATACAAACTAGATTCTGCTCTACATAAAGGCAAAGCTACATCACCCGGGGAGGATGGAGTTACTGACGGCATACTGCATATGCTTCTGCTAGTTCCAGGGAATACCTTTCTTCAATTGTATAATATGAGCTATGTAACTGGGGAGCTTCCTAAGTCATGGACCAACAGTGTTATTATTCCCATTCCTAAACCTCACCAGCCGAGTGCTTTTCGCCCAATCTCCCTCACTAGTTGTCTCTATAAGTGTCTTGAGAGGATGGTTCTCAACCGTCTCCTTTACAAAATTATTAATATGTTGTCTCCCCAGATATATGGCTTTATGCATGGAAAGAGTGTACATCACTGTATTACCACATTCCTCACCCTGCATACTGATAGGTCATACACCACTTTCCTAGATCTTAAGTCAGCTTTTGACATTGCTAACCCACACGTCATTCTGAGAGAACTTGCTAAAATAAATGTTGGAGGATGGCTTCTACGGTGGATAAGAGGCTATCTATCCAACAGGAAGTCATCTGTACTGTTCCATGGGCATAGGAGTGTAACGAGATTTTTTGAACTTGGCATCCCACAGGGAGGTGTCCTCAGTCCTACTCTGTTCAATGTGTTAATCAGTGCACTTTTAAACTTTGTAACTAGAAGGTCCAGCGAACACATCATTAGCTATGTGGATGATATACTGATCCACACCAATGGGTATACCAACACCCAAAATGTTCTGAACTCTGTATTGTCCACATGTCAGGAACTATGCTTAGTCATCTCAGTAGAGAAAACAAAGATCCTGAACCGACACCCACCCAGACGGGGTGGGGCCGATCGCAAAATGCAGTTGGATGATGGCTCTCATCTCGACTAGTTACCAGATACAAATACCTTGGTCTTGAGGTTCTACTGTACCGCAATGTTTAGCCAGACTGGGTCGCCAATGTAGAGAGAGGCTCCGTGCTCTCAAGGCTGTGGCAGGCTGTGGCAGGAAAACACAACTGTACTGTACAGTGTTATATATTTATTTCAATTTGAACAATTTTTAACATTAAAGGATACCTGGTTGATGGGGTTCTGGGAGTTCTTCTACTCCCCAAGCCCGGCCCGAGGCCAGGCTTGACTTGTGAGAGTTTGGTCCACTAGGCTGTTGCTTGGAGCGGCCCGCAGGCCCACATACCCACCACAGCCCGGTTGGTCCGGCACTCCTTGGAGGAATAAATCTAGTTTCCTCTTGAAAATGTCCCCGGTTGTTCCGGCAATATTTCTTATGCTTGCTGGGAGGACGTTGAACAACCGCGGACCTCTGATGTTTATACAGTGTTCTCTGATTGTGCCTATGGCACCTCTGCTCTTCACTGGTTCTATTCTACATTTTCTTCCATATCGTTCACTCCAGTACGTTGTTATTTTACTGTGTAGATTTGGTACTTGGCCCTCCAGTATCTTCCAGGTGTATATTATTTGATATCTCTCTCGTCTTCTTTCTAGTGAGTACATTTGGAGGGCTTTGAGACTATCCCAATAATTTAGGTGCTTTATTGCGTCTATGCGTGCCGTATATGTTCTCTGTATTCCCTCTATTTCAGCAATCTCTCCTGCTCTGAAGGGGGAAGTGAGTACTGAGCAGTACTCAAGACGGGACAACACAAGTGACTTGAAGAGTACAACCATTGTGATGGGATCCCTGGATTTGAAAGTTCTCGTAATCTATCCTATCATTTTTCTGGCTGTCGCAATATTTGCTTGGTTATGCTCCTTAAACGTTAGGTCGTCAGACATTATTATTCCCAAATCCATTACATGCTGTTTTAATACTATGGGTATATTTGATTGTGTTTTGTACTCTGTATTATGTTTAAGGTCCTCATTTTTACCGTACCTGAGTACCTGGAATTTATCACTGTTAAACATCATGTTATTTTCTGATGCCCAGTCGAAAACTTTATTAATATCAGCTTGAAGTTTTTCAATATCCTCAGCCGAGGTAATTTTCATACTGATTTTTGTGTCAAATCCTTTAATTAAATCCTTTAAAAAGGATAAATCCTTTAATTGGTTGAAATTGGTTTTAACATTCGAAATCAAATTTGTTGATGTTAAATAATATAATATGTTGATGTTGATAATATAAGGTTCAAATTTATTAAGATACATACTTTAAAAACTATTTCTATTTGATACCAACAGTATCACGTTAAGAGAAGCGTCTCGCCTTGCTAACCCAAGTATAAAATATATAAAGAAACGGTGCAACTGTACTGGTATCTGCAGTACAAATTTATGTCCCTATTTAAAAAAAAAAATAAACTGAACCAATCACTGCCACTCCTCACACCAATGCAACAATAAGGAGAGTGATAACAGTGCTTCACATTCGATAATGTTAAATTATTTAACAAATGACGAGATAATGAACATTGGAACAAATGTACAGCTCTCTGACCTTCATATAAAATCTGCATGTGACCTCATCAAACAAACTGTGCCAAGCCTAGAAGGCCTTCATGACCCAGCGTGGTAGCGGGACCTCTCCTGGCCAGTTACAATTGGTGAATTTATTCAAATTATCCAAGTTGATGGTTGTCACTGGGCCACCGTTTCCAACATTGGAGTAACTGGACAAATTAACATATACGACATCAGGCATAAATTACCATCCAAATCTACTGAAGTTATCTTGTATGCTCTTGCTAATTGCCAGGATGATAAGCTGATATGCAATATAATGAATGTCAGCAGACACAAGGACTCAAGTATGAGTGGGGTATATGCTGTGGCGTTTGCTGCATCACTTGCAAGTGGTGTAGATCCGGTGAACCTCATATGATATGCAGAATATGAGACAACATCTTCAAGAGAACTTTAAAGGAAAGTGTCTCATCTCATTCCCTGCAGCTCAGACACTGAGAAGAAAACGAATCATCCGGTCATGCTCGATGGAAGTGTACTGCATTTGCAGAAAGCTAAATGATTTGAAGCTGATGGTATGCTGTGAACGTTGCAATATTTGGCACCATGGATCATGTGTAGGTGTTACAGAATGTAATGATGATTCGTGGATTTGTTTCTTGTGCGCTTGTAAATTATAATTTAAAATACTTAATTAATACATTATTATTATTATTATTATTATTATTATTATTATTATTATTATAATTATTATTATAACCTTACCAAATGCTTTGCTGAATCAAATAATGTTATTACTTTCAATGTGTTACAATAGCATAATTAAGTGCTGCAACTATCAGGTCTTTTATATAGTCGGTATTTGTTATATTCTGTACTCTTTTAATGTTATTTAAATTTCAAATAGAAATAGTTTTTAAAGTATGTATCTAAATAAATTTGAACCTTATATTATTTAACATTAACAAATTAGATTTCGAATATTAAAACCAATTTCAACCAATTAAAGGATTTATTCTTTAATGTTAAAAATTGTTCAAACTGAAATAAATATATAACACTGTACGGTACAGTTGTGTTTAATTATGTTTTGCGATTCCTTTGGAAAAGGTATTTGTGCACCAAGTACTACTAGGTCAGTATGAGATATGCTGAATGTTGTCAATATACCATCTGAATACGCTTCACTTTGCGTTAATCATTGAACGTCCTAATGATTAAGGTCCCCAAAAGGACTTAATCAGACCTCAGTGGATATTTTTACTCTCCCTCTCTCTCTCTCTCTCTCTCTCTCTCTCTCTCTCTCTCTCTCTCTCTCTCAGAGCATCCCTTTATGTGTTGTATGTGGGTGCTGAAGTTCAGTCTCTTGTCTATGTACCCAAGCAAACCCAAGCAAACTACTGTGGAAATGTGCAGGACAAACATATCAATTGTGACACTAGCTCTCTACATATAGCATTTGCTTAATTTAGAAACTGTACTTGTGGTCGATCTCGAACACATGTTGTTGATGTGACGATGTGTTATGAATTTTGTGGCTAGCTCCTCAAGATTGTAACTTGCTTAGATAAATAAATTGTGTGTTCAGTCCCTGAACCCATTATGTGATAAATTAACTAAACTAAAAACTATAGTATGGCGACGAAACCTGAACTGCATAATGTAAATAGGGATTAACCAGAAAAAGATATAGGTGAAGAATAACACCAGGTAACTGTAAAGCTGCCGCCCAGTTGGGTGGGTGTGGAGCACATGACTGCAAAGCTGCCGCCCACTTGGGTGGGTGTGGAGCACATGACTGTAAAGCTGCCGCCCAGTTGGGTGGGTGTGGAGCACATGACTGTAAAGCTGCCGCCCAGTTGGGTGGGTGTGGAGCACATGACTAAAGCTGCCGCCCAGTTGGGTGGGTGTGGAGCACATGACTGTAAAGCTGCCGCCCAGTTGGGTGGGTGTGGAGCACATGACTGTAAAGCTGCCGCCCAGTTGGGTGGGTGTGGAGCACATGACTGTAAAGCTGCCGCCCAGTTGGGTGGGTGTGGAGCAAGACTAGTAACTGTGTGACTCACCATAAATGTAAAGTGCCTTGTATAGTGACTGTTGTGAGCCTCTTGTTGAATCACTTGTGACACAAAAAATTACTGATGTGTGTATTTGTGTGGGTGATTAAATATGTATGTGTATTTATATATGTATACGTATGTATATGTATATGTATGCATAAGTATGTGTACATTAATAATTTTGTAACTAGCGTCAAAAGATTGTTATTTGCTTAGCTAAACGAACTAGAGGGTTCAGTTCCTGAACCGATTATGTGCCTCTGTAATCCTTTACTCCACCGCCCACAGGATGGGTATTATGGGGTGCATAATAAAGAAAGAAAATGAATGGACCGAACCCCACAATTCATTTAGCTAAGCAAGATACAATCTTAATGAGCTAGTTACAAAATTCACTATAAGTCGTCAAATCATAAATGGGTTCGAGATCGACCACAAGTAGTGCATTACATAATTTATCAGTATTGTGCAGCCTGTGATCCCCGCCTGGCTGGATACTGATACCTAGGTAATTTTCATGTGTCCGGACACCGGCGATAAGGTGGTATTATTTATTTAACTTAAGAGATATATATTTTTAAATGTTGTCACATTAACGACTACATCTTCCTTTCTTCTGAAATATAGATTTTTAAGATTAATTAAAATATATGGAAACTAATTATACAATTTATTGGCTGGTGTGCAGGGCTTCACACTCTCAGAGCAAGCCATCAAGTAACTATCAAAACGCATATATCTTCGTTTTCACTTCAGTTATATTTATGACAAAGGATTTTAAATGTAGCCTATATTTCTACCTTTCTGATGACATAAATACTTTCGTTAATTACAATATCTAGATCAAACTAATATTGATTTTCAAAAGGTTGTATATTTTCCATCAATGGAGAGCATCAGCCAAGAAGCCTTCTTTAAAATATGAATATCTTTCCTCACCTAATAAGACCTAATCTCTGAATAAAACGCAAAAAAAAAAACTTGATTGTAACCTATCCACCGCTGCCCATTGGATGGGGGAGAGGGGGTTATGTGTAGGATAAACATATCAATTGTGACACTAGCCCTCCATATATGTCAGTTGCTTAAATTATAAACTGTACTTGTGGTCGGTCTCGAGCCCATTGTTGATGTGACAATGTGTATTGACTTTTGTAACTAGCTTATCAAGATTATAACTTGCTTGGCTATATGAATTGTGGGGCTCATTCCCTGAGCCCATTATGTGCCTCTGTAACACTCCACTATCGTCCATAGGATGGGTATGGAGTGCATAATAAATGAACTAAACTAAGCTCTGCCTTTTTGATAACATATATAATTATTAGCTTTATTTGTGAATCTCAATTAATTAAACAATATATCACAGAGCCTGTAGGGTTCGGTGAGATGAGCGAAGAGACACGGGAGATTTTACATAAGTACAGTACATGGTAGTTTAAGTAGCGAACGCATGTCAACGAATAACGAATATATATAACAAAACCATTGTCCTATGAAGTCGATTTAACTTCCAAACATATATTTTTTAATTAATGTTAAATGTTTTCTGGCTAGTTATGTTAGATTTTATTAAAAATACGTATTCTACTTGTTAACATTATAATTTAAATTTGTGATAATTTGAGCAGAGAAGTGCGACAACTGGATATGCCAACAAACACTTTCCAAACAACGATATATCTTGGATAAGTCGCTCCACAACATTGCTGCTTGGACCATCGACTTCCTTTGATGCTACTTATTTCATAATGAAATTATATTAGTTTGGAGTAAATATATGTTTTCTCATGTTCTGCATTCAGCACCCACATTATAGTGAGTAAATATACCATATTACTTCATTACTTAAATAATGCTAGGAGGGTTTGAGTAGCTTTGGGTATTTAGTGCACAGAATCTCCAATAGATGGGGCGAGAGTCGCCCCATCTCTCTCACCCGAGAGAGAGTCGAAACTTATTTTAAAATTGATATATCTTTGTTCTCGAACATGATATATTTCATTTGGTGCAATTATAATAATGTTCATATCTCGGTCTTTCTGGAGGCATATAAGATTTTAGGCTTTATTAGCGTATCTTTGTTAATTATACAATATATCGGCAAGTGCGTAGGCGTCTGCATTCCATGCCCGACAAGCTACTGAGCGCTACTATAAAAACATATGTATCTTCACTTGAGCTATAAATATGTCTATTGTAATGTATTTAAAATGAAGCTCTTATTTCTTTCTTGCTTAAGACTTAAAAAACATTTGTGTTTATTAACGAATTTACGTGAAATAAACATTGATCTGAGAGAGAGTTGCTCTGTCGTTCAGTCTGTACGGGGTGGGAGCTCCGTAATTTTTAAAATACAATAATCTTCATTAGAAATTTAAATATGTCTATAGCAAAGTGTTTAAAGTGAAGCTTATATGTCTGTCTTTCTTGAGACATATAAAATATATATGTTTACTAACGAATTCACGTGAAATAAACATTGTTCTGAGAGAGAGTTGCTCGGTCGATCGATCTGTCCGGGGTCGGAGCTCGGCTATTATAAAAGTACACGTATCTTCGGTTTAAATTTAAATATGCCCATGGTAAGGTATTTAGAATGAAGCTTATATTTCTATCTTTCTTGTGACATATAAAACTTTTACGTTTATTAAGGAATCTGCGTGAAATAGGCATGGTTCTGAGATGAATGCTGCGGTTTTCGAGCTCGACGCGCGGCAATGGACGCCATATACACATCCAGTGGGTGTTATTGGACCCCATACCCATTTTATGGGTGGTTGGAGCCCCATACCCATTCTATGGGTGGTTGGAGCCCCATACCCATCCTGTGGGTTGTAGTGGACGCCATACTCATCCTGTGGGTGGTATTGGACCCCATACCCTTCCTGTGGGTGGATGTGATCCCCATACTCATCCTCTGGGTGGATGTGACCCTCATACCCATCCTGTGGGTGGTATTGCACCCCTTACTCACCTAACAGGTGGTAGTGGACAATATACCGATCCTGTAGTTGGTATAGTAGACACAATACCATCCTGTTTAGAGTAGTTTACCCCATAGACATTCCAATGAACCATCGTTTTCTGTTAGCGTTCCTACAAAACATCCTTTAAAGATTTGTAAAGCACCAACTATGGTATATAATATTGATTGGTGAAGGACTGTTGTTCTATGTAATAATTTTTAGTGCTTATTATAATTTACTAAGAACAACTAATATTTCTCAAAACAAAACTACGAACCTTCAATAGGAAGTAGCTGATCTATAATATTCTAAGAGCATGGACAATAGTAGGTAAATTTCACAACCCATGTGGGACCTGAAAAGTACAATTTTCCTTATAATTGAACCAATCACGACTATTCTGCTATCTAGGTTGACGGACGGGTACTGTGAGACGCAAGTTGGTACGTGAGGAAGAGTTTGGGCCTTGGAAAAAAAAGTAACTGGGAATATATCACATATTTACTAATTCATATTCAACATATTGATTTTAAGCATTAAGTCATATATGTGCTGTCTTGTGTGAGAACGGGTTGAAATATGGTAATATAGTGACTTTTTTCACGTTATTCATGTAGTGTGATTTTACGTATATATATTCGTTTTTACCAATATTTCGATACTACTTCTTGTTTCTCACGATATGTGATTTGCCCTTCAAATCTCAGAATTTCGCAAATTTTGCATTTTTAAGCAAGTCTTCTTGCATTTTGTTTATTACTAAAAATCATCGAATTTAGCAATATTTTGACCTTTATCATCCCCTTTTCCTTTATGTGATTTAAACAAAATATCATCGAATTAGGCAATATTTTGCCGTTTTTCTACGTTTTTGTGAATTTTCAGTTTATTGTTATTAATTCATTAAATATACGATAAAAATGATGCAAACACATAATTGATCAGAAAATAACCTTAAATACTTCATTTTCAATCATCTATTTGTTTCTCGTTAAAATACTAAGTAAGATATTGAAAAGGGGAGAAGTTCTGTTTTTATTGCATATATCGACGTTTCAGCCCGATTAAAACGGTTTTACTTGTACATCTTCCATCAGTAATATAAACCGAAAATCTGGAACATTTTAGTTAATTTTAATGAAAACACATTGATTTTTATCATTTGTATTGGAAGCAACATCTTTATACGTCATTTCTAGGGTCTAAAAAATACGAAACGTCGCTCTATGATTCGAAGTTAAAATCCTCAAATTGGGTATAATAATGACTTTTTTCACGTTTTTCATGTAGTTTGATATTACGTAAATATATTCGTTTTTACCAATATTTCGATACTATTTCATGTAGTATCACGATATGTGATTTGTCCTTCTAATCTCAGAATTTCGCATAATATTGCATTTTAAGCAAGTTTTCTTGCATTTTGTTTCGTACGAAAAATCATCGAAGTTAGCAATATTTTGACCTTTATCATCTCCTTTTCCTTTATGTGATTTAAACAAAATATCATCGAATTGGGCAATATTTTGCCGTTTTTCCACGTTTTTGTGAATCTTCAGTTTATTGTTATTAATTCATTAAATATACGATAAAAATGATGCAAACACATAATTGATCAGAAAATAACCTTAAATACTTCATTTTCAATCATCTATTTGTGTCTCCTTAAAATACTAAGTAAGATATTGAAAAGGGGAGACGTTCTGTTTTTATTGCATATATCGACGTTTCAGCAGGATTAGAGCGGTTTTACTTGTACATCTTCCATCGACAGTATAAACCGAAAATCAGGAACATTTTAGTTAATTTTAATGAAAACATATTGATTTTTATGATTTGTATTGGAAGCAACATCTTTATACGTCTTTTCTAGGGTCTAAAAAATACGAAACGTCGCTCTATGATTCGAAGTTAAAATCCTCAAATTTGGTATAATAATGACTTTTTTCACGTTTTTCATGTAGTTTGATATTACGTAAATATATTAATTTTTACCAATATTTTGATACTATTTCATGTAGTATCACGATATGTGATTTGTCCTTCTAATCTCAGAATTTCGCATAATATTGCATTTTAAGCAAGTTTTCTTGCATTTTGTTTCGTAAGAAAAATCATCGAATATAGCAATATTTTGACGTTTATCATCCCCTTTTCTTTTATGTGATATAAACAAAATATCATTGAATTAGGCAATATTTTGCTGTTTTCCACGTTTTTGTGAATTTTCAGTTTATTATTATTAATTCATTAAATATACGAAAAAAATGATGCAAACACATAATTGATTAGAAATTAACCTTAAACACTTCATTTTCATTCAACTATTTGTTTCTCGTTAAAATACTGAGTAAGATATTAAAAAGGGGAGAAGATCTGTTTTATTGCATATATCGACGTTTCAGCCGGAATAGAGCGGTTTTACGTGTACATCTTCCATCGGTAATATAAACGGAAAATCAGGAACATTGTAGTTAATTCTAATGAAAACACATTGATTTTTATCATTTGTATTGGAAACAACATTGTCATATATCTTTTCTTGGATCTAAATAATACGAAACCTCGCTCTATGATTTGAAATTAAAATCCTCAAATATGGTAATATAGTGACTTTTCACGTTATTCATGTAGTGTGATTTTATGTACATATATTCGTTTTTTCCAATAATTCGATACTACTTCATGTTTTCTCACGATATGTGATTTGGCATGCAAATCTCAGAATTTCGCAAATTTTGCATTTTTAAGCAAATTTTCTTGCATTTTGTTTTGTACTAAAAATCATCGAATTTAGCAATATTTTGACCTTTATCATCTCCTTTTCCTTTTTGTTATTTAAACAAAATATCATCGAATTAGGCAATATTTTGCAGTTTTTCCATGTTTTTTGTGAATTTTCTGTTTATTTTTATTAATTCATTAAATATACGATAAAAATGATGCAAACACATAATTGATCAGAAAATAACATTAAATACTTCATTTTCAATCATCTATTTGTTTCTCGTTAAAATACTAAGTAAGATATTGAAAAGGGGAGAAGTTCTGTTTTTATTGCATATATCGACGTTTCAGCCCGATTAAAACGGTTTTACTTGTACATCTTCCATCGGTAATATAAACCGAAAATCAGGAACATTTTAGTTAATTTTAATGAAAACACATTGATTTTTATCATTTGTATTGGAAGCAACATCTTTATACGTCTTTTCTAGGGTCTAAAAAATACGAAACGTCGGTCTACGATTCGAAGTTAAAATCTTCAAATTTGGTATAATAATGACTTTTTTCACGTTTTTCATGTAGTTTGATATTACGTAAATATATTCATTTTTACCAATATTTGGATACTATTTCATGTAGTATAACGATATGTGATTTGTCCTTCTAATCTCAGAATTTCGCATAATATTGCATTTTAAGCAAGTTTTCTTGCATTTTGTTTCGTAGGAAAAATCATCGAATTTAGCAATATTTTGACTTTTCTACGTTTTTGTGAATTTTCAGTTTATTGTTAATAATTCATTAAATATACGATAAAAATGATGCAAACACATAATTGATTAGAAATTAACCTTAAATACTTCATTTTCAATCATCTATTTGTGTCTCGTTAAAATACTAAGTAAGATATTGAAAAGGGGAGACGTTCCGTTTTTATTGCATATATCGACGTTTCAGCAGGATTAGAGCGGTTTTACTTGTACATCTTCCATCGATAGTATAAACCGAAAATCAGGAACATTTTAGTTAATTTTAATGAAAACACATTGATTTTTATCATTTGTATTGGAAGCAGCATTGTCATACATCTTTTCTTACATCTAAATAATACGAAACCTCGATCTATAATATGAAGTTAAAATCCTCAAATTGGGTATAATAATGACTTTTTTCACGTTTTTCATGTAGTTTGATATTACGTAAATATATTCATTTTTACCAATATTTCGATACTATTTCATGTAGTATCACGATATGTGATTTGTCCTTCTAATCTCAGAATTTCGCATAATATTGCATTTTAAGCAAGTTTTCTTGCATTTTGTTTCGTACGAAAAATCATCGAAGTTAGCAATATTTTGACCTTTATCATCTCCTTTTCCTTTATGTGATTTAAACAAAATATCATCGAATTGGTCAATATTTTGCCGTTTTTCCACGTTTTTGTGAATCTTCACTTTATTGTTATTAATTCATTAAATATACGATAAAAATGATGCAAACACATAATTGATCAGAAAATAACCTTAAATACTTCATTTTCAATCATCTATTTGTGTCTCCTTAAAATACTAAGTAAGATATTGAAAAGGGGAGACGTTCTGTTTTTATTGCATATATCGACGTTTCAGCAGGATTAGAGCGGTTTTACTTGTACATCTTCCATCGACAGTATAAACCGAAAATCAGGAACATTTTAGTTAATTTTAATGAAAACATATTGATTTTTATGATTTGTATTGGAAGCAACATCTTTATACGTCTTTTCTAGGGTCTAAAAAATACGAAACGTCGCTCTATGATTCGAAGTTAAAATCCTCAAATTTGGTATAATAATGACTTTTTTCACGTTTTTCATGTAGTTTGATATTACGTAAATATATTAATTTTTACCAATATTTTGATACTATTTCATGTAGTATCACGATATGTGATTTGTCCTTCTAATCTCAGAATTTCGCATAATATTGCATTTTAAGCAAGTTTTCTTGCATTTTGTTTCGTAAGAAAAATCATCGAATATAGCAATATTTTGACGTTTATCATCCCCTTTTCTTTTATGTGATATAAACAAAATATCATTGAATTAGGCAATATTTTGCTGTTTTCCACGTTTTTGTGAATTTTCAGTTTATTATTATTAATTCATTAAATATACGAAAAAAATGATGCAAACACATAATTGATTAGAAATTAACCTTAAACACTTCATTTTCATTCAACTATTTGTTTCTCGTTAAAATACTGAGTAAGATATTAAAAAGGGGAGAAGATCTGTTTTATTGCATATATCGACGTTTCAGCCGGAATAGAGCGGTTTTACGTGTACATCTTCCATCGGTAATATAAACGGAAAATCAGGAACATTGTAGTTAATTCTAATGAAAACACATTGATTTTTATCATTTGTATTGGAAACAACATTGTCATATATCTTTTCTTGGATCTAAATAATACGAAACCTCGCTCTATGATTTGAAATTAAAATCCTCAAATATGGTAATATAGTGACTTTTCACGTTATTCATGTAGTGTGATTTTATGTACATATATTCGTTTTTTCCAATAATTCGATACTACTTCATGTTTTCTCACGATATGTGATTTGGCATGCAAATCTCAGAATTTCGCAAATTTTGCATTTTTAAGCAAATTTTCTTGCATTTTGTTTTGTACTAAAAATCATCGAATTTAGCAATATTTTGACCTTTATCATCTCCTTTTCCTTTTTGTTATTTAAACAAAATATCATCGAATTAGGCAATATTTTGCAGTTTTTCCATGTTTTTTGTGAATTTTCTGTTTATTTTTATTAATTCATTAAATATACGATAAAAATGATGCAAACACATAATTGATCAGAAAATAACATTAAATACTTCATTTTCAATCATCTATTTGTTTCTCGTTAAAATACTAAGTAAGATATTGAAAAGGGGAGAAGTTCTGTTTTTATTGCATATATCGACGTTTCAGCCCGATTAAAACGGTTTTACTTGTACATCTTCCATCGGTAATATAAACCGAAAATCAGGAACATTTTAGTTAATTTTAATGAAAACACATTGATTTTTATCATTTGTATTGGAAGCAACATCTTTATACGTCTTTTCTAGGGTCTAAAAAATACGAAACGTCGGTCTACGATTCGAAGTTAAAATCTTCAAATTTGGTATAATAATGACTTTTTTCACGTTTTTCATGTAGTTTGATATTACGTAAATATATTCATTTTTACCAATATTTGGATACTATTTCATGTAGTATAACGATATGTGATTTGTCCTTCTAATCTCAGAATTTCGCATAATATTGCATTTTAAGCAAGTTTTCTTGCATTTTGTTTCGTAGGAAAAATCATCGAATTTAGCAATATTTTGACTTTTCTACGTTTTTGTGAATTTTCAGTTTATTGTTAATAATTCATTAAATATACGATAAAAATGATGCAAACACATAATTGATTAGAAATTAACCTTAAATACTTCATTTTCAATCATCTATTTGTGTCTCGTTAAAATACTAAGTAAGATATTGAAAAGGGGAGACGTTCCGTTTTTATTGCATATATCGACGTTTCAGCAGGATTAGAGCGGTTTTACTTGTACATCTTCCATCGATAGTATAAACCGAAAATCAGGAACATTTTAGTTAATTTTAATGAAAACACATTGATTTTTATCATTTGTATTGGAAGCAGCATTGTCATACATCTTTTCTTACATCTAAATAATACGAAACCTCGATCTATAATATGAAGTTAAAATCCTCAAATTGGGTATAATAATGACTTTTTTCACGTTTTTCATGTAGTTTGATATTACGTAAATATATTCATTTTTACCAATATTTCGATACTATTTCATGTAGTATCACGATATGTGATTTGTCCTTCTAATCTCAGAATTTCGCATAATATTGCATTTTAAGCAAGTTTTCTTGCATTTTGTTTCGTACGAAAAATCATCGAAGTTAGCAATATTTTGACCTTTATCATCTCCTTTTCCTTTATGTGATTTAAACAAAATATCATCGAATTGGTCAATATTTTGCCGTTTTTCCACGTTTTTGTGAATCTTCACTTTATTGTTATTAATTCATTAAATATACGATAAAAATGATGCAAACACATAATTGATCAGAAAATAACCTTAAATACTTCATTTTCAATCATCTATTTGTGTCTCCTTAAAATACTAAGTAAGATATTGAAAAGGGGAGACGTTCTGTTTTTATTGCATATATCGACGTTTCAGCAGGATTAGAGCGGTTTTACTTGTACATCTTCCATCGACAGTATAAACCGAAAATCAGGAACATTTTAGTTAATTTTAATGAAAACATATTGATTTATATGATTTGTATTGGAAGCAACATCTTTATACGTCTTTTCTAGGGTCTAAAAAATACGAAACGTCGCTCTATGATTCGAAGATAAAATCCTCAAATTTGGTATAATAATGACTTTTTTCACGTTTTTCATGTAGTTTGATATTACGTAAATATATTCATTTTTACCAATATTTTGATACTATTTCATGTAGTATCACGATATGTGATTTGTCCTTCTAATCTCAGAATTTCGCATAATATTGCATTTTAAGCAAGTTTTCTTGCATTTTGTTTCGTACGAAAAATCATCGAATATAGCAATATTTTGACGTTTATCATCCCTTTTTCCTTTATGTGATATAAACAAAATATCATTGAATTAGGCAATATTTTGCTGTTTTCCACGTTTTTGTGAATTTTCAGTTTATTATTATTAATTCATTATATATACGAAAAAAATGATGCAAACACATAATTGATTAGAAATTAACCTTAAACACTTCATTTTCATTCAACTATTTGTTTCTCGTTAAAATACTGAGTAAGATATTGAAAAGGGGAGAAGATCTGTTTTATTGCATATATCGACGTTTCAGCCGGAATAGAGCGGTTTTACGTGTACATCTTCCATCGGTAATATAAACGGAAAATCAGGAACATTTTAGTTAATTCTAATGAAAACACATTGATTTTTATCATTTGTATTGGAAACAACATTGTCATATATCTTTTCTTGGATGTAAATAATACGAAACCTCGCTCTATGATTTGAAATTAAAATCCTCAAATATGGTAATATAGTGACTTTTCACGTTATTCATGTAGTGTGATTTTATGTACATATATTCGTTTTTTCCAATAATTCGATACTACTTCATGTTTTCTCACGATATGTGATTTGGCATGCAAATCTCAGAATTTCGCAAATTTTGCATTTTTAAGCAAATTTTCTTGCATTTTGTTTTGTACTAAAAATCATCGAATTTAGCAATATTTTGACCTTTATCATCTCCTTTTCCTTTTTGTGATTTAAACAAAATATCATCGAATTAGGCAATATTTTGCAGTTTTTCCACGTTTTTTGTAAATTTTCTGTTTATTTTTATTAATTCATTAAATATACGATAAAAATGATGCAAACACATAATTGATCAGAAAATAACCTTAAATACTTCATTTTCAATCATCTATTTGTTTCTCGTTCAAATACTAAGTAAGATATTGAAAAGGGGAGAAGTTCTGTTTTTATTGCATATATCGACGTTTCAGCCCGATTAAAACGGTTTTACTTGTACATCTTCCATTGGTAATATAAACCGAAAATCAGGAACATTTTAGTTAATTTTAATGAAAACACATTGATTTTTATCATTTGTATTGGAAGCAACATCTTTATACGTCTTTTCTAGGGTCTAAAAAATACGAAACGTCGGTCTACGATTCGAAGTTAAAATTTTCAAATTTGGTATAATAATGACTTTTTTCACGTTTTTCATGTAGTTTGATATTACGTAAATATATTCATTTTTACCAATATTTGGATACTATTTCATGTAGTATCACGATATGTAATTTGTCCTTCTAATCTCAGAATTTCGCATAATATTGCATTTTAAGCAAGTTTTCTTGCATTTTGTTTCGTAGGAAAAATCATCGAATTTAGCAATATTTTGACTTTTCTACGTTTTTGTGAATTTTCAGTTTATTGTTAATAATTCATTATATATACGATAAAAATGATGCAAACGCATAATTGATTAGAAAGTAACCTTAAATACTTCATTTTCAATCATCTATTTGTGTCTCGTTAAAATACTAAGTAAGATATTGAAAAGGGGAGACGTTCCGTTTTTATTGCATATATCGACGTTTCAGCAGGATTAGAGCGGTTTTACTTGTACATCTTCCATCGATAGTATAAACCGAAAATCAGGAACATTTTAGTTAATTTGAATGAAAACACATTGATTTTTATCATTTGTATTGGAAGCAGCATTGTCATACATCTTTTCTTATATCTAAATAATACGAAACCTCGATCTATAATATGAAGTTAAAATCCTCAAATATGGTAATATAGTGACTTTTTTCACGTTATTCATGTAGTGTGATTTTACGTATATATATTCGTTTTTACCAATATTTCGATACTATTTCATTTAGTATCACGATATGTGATTTGTACTTCTAATCTCAGAATTTCGCATAATATTGCATTTTAAGCAAGTTTTCTTGCATTTTGTTTCGTACGAAAAATCATCGAATATAGCAATATTTTGACGTTTATCATCCCCTTTTCCTTTATGTGATATAAACAAAATATCATTGAATTAGGCAATATTTTGCTGTTTTCCACGTTTTTGTGAATTTTCAGTTTATTATTATTAATTCATTAAATATACGAAAAAAATGATGCAAACACATAATTGATTAGAAATTAACCTTAAACACTTCATTTTCGTTCAACTATTTGTTTCTCGTTAAAATACTGAGTAAGATATTGAAAAGGGGAGAAGTTCTGTTTTATTGCATATATCAACGTTTCAGCCGGATTAGAGCGGTTTTACGTGTACATCTTCCATCGGTAATGTAAACGGAAAATCAGGAACATTTTAGTTAATTCTAATGAAAACACATTGACTTTTATCATTTGTATTGGAAACAACATTGTCATATATCTTTTCTTGGATCTAAATAATACGAAACCTCGCTCTATGATTTGAAGTTAAAATCCTCAAATATGGTAATATAGTGACTTTTTTCACGTTATTCATGTAGTGTGATTTTACGTATATATTCGTTTTTACCAATATTTCGAAACTACTTCTTGTTTTCTCACGATATGTGATTTGGCCTTCAAATCTCAGAATTTCGCAAATTTTGCATTTTTAAGCAAGTTTTCTTGCATTTTGTTTTGTACTAAAAATCATCGAATTTAGCAATATTTTGACCTTCATCATCCCTCTTTCCTTTATGTGATTTAAACAAAATATCATCGAATTAGGCAATATTTTGCCGTTTTTCCACGTTTTTGTGAATTTTCAGTTTATTGTTATTAATTCATTAAATATACGATACAAATGATGCAAACACATAATTGATCAGAAAATAACCTTAAATACTTCATTTTCAATCATCTATTTGTTTCTCGTTAAAATACTAAGTAAGATATTGAAAAGGGGAGAAGTTCTGTTTTTATTGCATATATCGACGTTTCAGCCCGATTAAAACGGTTTTACTTGTACATCTTCCATCGGTAATATAAACCGAAAATCAGGAACATTTTAGTTAATTTTAATGAAAACACATTGATTTTTATCATTTGTATTGGAAGCAACATTGTCATTTATCTTTTCTTACATTTAAATAATACGAAACCTCGCTCTATGATTTGAAGTTAAAATCCTCAAATATGGTAATATAGTGACTTTTTTCACGTTATTCATGTAGTGTGATTTTATGTATATATATTCGTTTTTACCAATATTTCGATACTACTTCATGTTTTCTCACGATATGTCATTTGGCATTCATATCTCAGAATTTCGAAAATTTTGCATTTTTAAGCAAGTTTTCTTGCATTTTGCTTTGTACTAAAAATCATCGAATTTAGCAATATTTTGACCTTTATCATCTCCTTTTCCTTTATGTGATTTAAACAAAATATCATCGAATAAGGCAATATTTTGCCGTTTTTCCACGTTTTTGTGAATCTTCAGTTTATTGTTATTAATTCATTAAATATACGATAAAAATGATGCAAAAACATAATTGATCAGAAAATAACCTTAAATACTTCATTTTCAATCATCTACTTGTGTCTCGTTAAAATATTAAGTAAGATATTGAAAAGGGGAGACGTTCTGTTTTTATTGCATATATCGACGTTTCAGCAAGATTAGAGCGGTTTTACTTGTACATCTTCCATCGATAGTATAAACCGAAAATCAGGAACATTTTAGTTAATTTTAATGAAAACATTGATTTTTATGATTTGTATTGTTAGCAACATCTTTATACGTCTTTTCTAGGGTCTAAAAAATACGAAACGTCGCTCTATGATTCGAAGTTAAAATCCTCAAATTTGGTATAATAATGACTTTTTTCACGTTTTTCGTGTAGTTTGATATTACGTAAATATATTCATTTTTACCAATATTTCGATACTATTTCATGTAGTATCACGATATGTGATTTGTCCTTCCAATCTCAGAATTTCGCATAATATTGCATTTTAAGCAAGTTTTCTTGCATTTTGTTTCGTAGGAAAAATCATCGAATTTAGCAATATTTTGACTTTTCTACGTTTTTGTGAATTTTCAGTTTATTGTTAATAATTCATTAAATATACGATAAAAATGATGCAAACACATAATTGATTAGAAATTAACCTTAAATACTTCATTTTCAATCATCTATTTGTGTCTCGTTAAAATACTAAGTAAGATATTGAAAAGGGGAGACGTTCCGTTTTTATTGCATATATCGACGTTTCAGCAGGATTAGAGCGGTTTTACTTGTACATCTTCCATCGATAGTATAAACCGAAAATCAGGAACATTTTAGTTAATTTTAATGAAAACACATGGATTTTTATCATTTGTATTGGAAGCAGCATTGTCATACATCTTTTCTTACATCTAAATAATACGAAACCTCGATCAATAATATGAAGTTAAAATCCTCAAATTGGGTATAATAATGACTTTTTTCACGTTTTTCATGTAGTTTGATATTACGTAAATATATTCGTTTTTACCAATATTTCGATACTATTTCATGTAGTATCACGATATGTGATTTGTCCTTCTAATCTCAGAATTTCGCATAATATTGCATTTTAAGCAAGTTTTCTTGCATTTTGTTTCGTACGAAAAATCATCGAAGTTAGCAATATTTTGACCTTTATCATTTCCTTTTCCTTTATGTGATTTAAACAAAATATCATCGAATTGGGCAATATTTTGCCGTTTTTCCACGTTTTTGTGAATCTTCAGTTTATTGTTATTAATTCATTAAATATACGATAAAAATGATGCAAACACATAATTGATCAGAAAATAACCTTAAATACTTTATTTTCAATCATCTATTTGTGTCTCCTTAAAATACTAAGTAAGATATTGAAAAGGGGAGACGTTCTGTTTTTATTGCATATATCGACGTTTCAGCAGGATTAGAGCGGTTTTACTTGTACATCTTCCATCGACAGTATAAACCGAAAATCAGGAACATTTTAGTTAATTTTAATGAAAACATATTGATTTTTATGATTTGTATTGGAAGCAACATCTTTATACGTCTTTTCTAGGGTCTAAAAAATACGAAACGTCGCTCTATGATTCGAAGTTAAAATCCTCAAATTTGGTATAATAATGACTTTTTTCACGTTTTTCATGTAGTTTGATATTACGTAAATATATTCATTTTTACCAATATTTTGATACTATTTCATGTAGTATCACGATATGTGATTTGTCCTTCTAATCTCAGAATTTCGCATAATATTGCATTTTAAGCAAGTTTTCTTGCATTTTGTTTCGTACGAAAAATCATCGAATATAGCAATATTTTGACGTTTATCATCCCCTTTTCCTTTATGTGATATAAACAAAATATCATTGAATTAGGCAATATTTTGCTGTTTTCCACGTTTTTGTGAATTTTCAGTTTATTATTATTAATTCATTAAATATACGAAAAAAATGATGCAAACACATAATTGATTAGAAATTAACCTTAAACACTTCATTTTCGTTCAACTATTTGTTTCTCGTTAAAATACTGAGTAAGATATTGAAAAGGGGAGAAGTTCTGTTTTATTGCATATATCAACGTTTCAGCCGGATTAGAGCGGTTTTACGTGTACATCTTCCATCGGTAATGTAAACGGAAAATCAGGAACATTTTAGTTAATTCTAATGAAAACACATTGACTTTTATCATTTGTATTGGAAACAACATTGTCATATATCTTTTCTTGGATCTAAATAATACGAAACCTCACTCTATGATTTGAAGTTAAAATCCTCAAATATGGTAATATAGTGACTTTTTTCACGTTATTCATGTAGTGTGATTTTACGTATATATTCGTTTTTACCAATATTTCGAAACTACTTCTTGTTTTCTCACGATATGTGATTTGGCCTTCAAATCTCAGAATTTCGCAAATTTTGCATTTTTAAGCAAGTTTTCTTGCATTTTGTTTTGTACTAAAAATCATCGAATTTAGCAATATTTTGACCTTTATCATCCCTCTTTCCTTTATGTGATTTAAACAAAATATCATCGAATTAGGCAATATTTTGCCGTTTTTCCACGTTTTTGTGAATTTTCAGTTTATTGTTATTAATTCATTAAATATACGATACAAATGATGCAAACACATAATTGATCAGAAAATAACCTTAAATACTTCATTTTCAATCATCTATTTGTTTCTCGTTAAAATACTAAGTAAGATATTGAAAAGGGGAGAAGTTCTGTTTTTATTGCATATATCGACGTTTCAGCCCGATTAAAACGGTTTTACTTGTACATCTTCCATCGGTAATATAAACCGAAAATCAGGAACATTTTAGTTAATTTTAATGAAAACACATTGATTTTTATCATTTGTATTGGAAGCAACATTGTCATTTATCTTTTCTTACATTTAAATAATACGAAACCTCGCTCTATGATTTGAAGTTAAAATCCTCAAATATGGTAATATAGTGACTTTTTCACGTTATTCATGTAGTGTGATTTTATGTATATATATTCGTTTTTACCAATATTTCGATACTACTTCATGTTTTCTCACGATATGTGATTTGGCATTCATATCTCAGAATTTCGAAAATTTTGCATTTTTAAGCAAGTTTTCTTGCATTTTGCTTTGTACTAAAAATCATCGAATTTAGCAATATTTTGACCTTTATCATCTCCTTTTCCTTTATGTGATTTAAACAAAATATCATCGAATAAGGCAATATTTTGCCGTTTTTCCACGTTTTTGTGAATCTTCAGTTTATTGTTATTAATTCATTAAATATACGATAAAAATGATGCAAAAACATAATTGATCAGAAAATAACCTTAAATACTTCATTTTCAATCATCTACTTGTGTCTCGTTAAAATATTAAGTAAGATATTGAAAAGGGGAGACGTTCTGTTTTTATTGCATATATCGACGTTTCAGCAAGATTAGAGCGGTTTTACTTGTACATCTTCCATCGATAGTATAAACCGAAAATCAGGAATATTTTAGTTAATTTTAATGAAAACATTGATTTTTATGATTTGTATTGTAAGCAACATCTTTATACGTCTTTTCTAGGGTCTAAAAAATACGAAACGTCGCTCTATGATTCGAAGTTAAAATCCTCAAATTTGGTATAATAATGACTTTTTTCACGTTTTTCGTGTAGTTTGATATTACGTAAATATATTCATTTTTACCAATATTTCGATACTATTTCATGTAGTATCACGATATGTGATTTGTCCTTCCAATCTCAGAATTTCGCATAATATTGCATTTTAAGCAAGTTTTCTTGCATTTTGTTTCGTAGGAAAAATCATCGAATTTAGCAATATTTTGACTTTTCTACGTTTTTGTGAATTTTCAATTTATTGTTAATAATTCATTATATATACGATAAAAATGATGCAAACACATAATTGATTAGAAATTAACCTTAAATACTTCATTTTCAATCATCTATTTGTGTCTCGTTAAAATACTAAGTAAGATATTGAAAAGGGGGAGACGTTCCGTTTTTATTGCATATATCGACGTTTCAGCAGGATTAGAGCGGTTTTACTTGTACATCTTCCATCGATAGTATAAACCGAAAATCAGGAACATTTTAGTTAATTTTAATGAAAACACATTGATTTTTATCATTTGTATTGGAAGCAGCATTGTCATACATCTTTTCTTACATCTAAATAATACGAAACCTCGATCTATAATATGAAGTTAAAATCCTCAAATTGGGTATAATAATGACTTTTTTCACGTTTTTCATGTAGTTTGATATTACGTAAATATATTCGTTTTTACCAATATTTCGATACTATTTCATGTAGTATCACGATATGTGATTTGTCCTTCTAATCTCAGAATTTCGCATAATATTGCATTTTAAGCAAGTTTTCTTGCATTTTGTTTCGTACGAAAAATCATCGAAGTTAGCAATATTTTGACCTTTATCATTTCCTTTTCCTTTATGTGATTTAAACAAAATATCATCGAATTGGGCAATATTTTGCCGTTTTTCCACGTTTTTGTGAATCTTCAGTTTATTGTTATTAATTCATTAAATATACGATAAAAATGATGCAAACACATAATTGATCAGAAAATAACCTTAAATACTTTATTTTCAATCATCTATTTGTGTCTCCTTAAAATACTAAGTAAGATATTGAAAAGGGGAGACGTTCTGTTTTTATTGCATATATCGACGTTTCAGCAGGATTAGAGCGGTTTTACTTGTACATCTTCCATCGACAGTATAAACCGAAAATCAGGATCATTTTAGTTAATTTTAATGAAAACATATTGATTTTTATGATTTGTATTGGAAGCAACATCTTTATACGTCTTTTCTAGGGTCTAAAAAATACGAAACGTCGCTCTATGATTCGAAGTTAAAATCCTCAAATTTGGTATAATAATGACTTTTTTCACGTTTTTCATGTAGTTTGATATTACGTAAATATATTCATTTTTACCAATATTTTGATACTATTTCATGTAGTATCACGATATGTGATTTGTCCTTCTAATCTCAGAATTTCGCATAATATTGCATTTTAAGCAAGTTTTCTTGCATTTTGTTTCGTACGAAAAATCATCGAATATAGCAATATTTTGACGTTTATCATCCCCTTTTCCTTTATGTGATATAAACAAAATATCATTGAATTAGGCAATATTTTGCTGTTTTCCACGTTTTTGTGAATTTTCAGTTTATTATTATTAATTCATTAAATATACGAAAAAAATGATGCAAACACATAATTGATTAGAAATTAACCTTAAACACTTCATTTTCATTCAACTATTTGTTTCTCGTTAAAATACTGAGTAAGATATTGAAAAGGGGAGAAGATCTGTTTTATTGCATATATCGACGTTTCAGCCGGAATAGAGCGGTTTTACGTGTACGTCTTCCATCGGTAATATAAACGGAAAATCAGGAACATTTTAGTTAATTCTCATGAAAAGACATTGATTTTTATCATTTGTATTGGAAACAACATTGTCATATATCTTTTCTTGAATCTAAATAATACGAAACCTCGCTCTATGATTTGAAAATAAAATCCTCAAATATGGTAATATAGTGACTTTTCACGTTATTCATGTAGTGTGATTTTATGTACATATATTCGTTTTTTCCAATAATTCGATACTACTTCATGTTTTCTCACGATATGTGATTTGGCATGCAAATCTCAGAATTTCGCAAATTTTGCATTTTTAAGCAAATTTTCTTGCATTTTGTTTTGTACTAAAAATCATCGAATTTAGCAATATTTTGACCTTTATCATCTCCTTTTCCTTTTTGTGATATAAACAAAATATCATCGAATTAGGCAATATTTTGCAGTTTTTCCACGTTTTTTGTGAATTTTATGTTTATTTTTATTAATTCATTAAATATACGATAAAAATGATGCAAACACATAATTGATCAGAAAATAACCTTAAATACTTCATTTTCAATCATCTATTTGTTTCTCGTTAAAATACTAAGTAAGATATTGAAAAGGGGAGAAGTTCTGTTTTTATTGCATATATCGACGTTTCAGCCCGATTAAAACGGTTTTACTTGTACATCTTCCATCGGTAATATAAACCGAAAATCAGGAACATTTTAGTTAATTTTAATGAAAACACATTGATTTTTATCATTTGTATTGGAAGCAACATCTTTATACGTCTTTTCTAGGGTCTAAAAAATACGAAACGTCGGTCTACGATTCGAAGTTAAAATTTTCAAATTTGGTATAATAATGACTTTTTTCACGTTTTTCATGTAGTTTGATATTACGTAAATATATTCATTTTTACCAATATTTGGATACTATTTCATGTAGTATCACGATATGTGATTTGTCCTTCTAATCTCAGAATTTCGCATAATATTGCATTTTAAGCAAGTTTTCTTGCATTTTGTTTCGTAGGAAAAATCATCGAATTTAGCAATATTTTGACTTTTCTACGTTTTTGTGAATTTTCAGTTTATTGTTAATAATTCATTAAATATACGATAAAAATGATGCAAACACATAATTGATTAGAAATTAACCTTAAATACTTCATTTTCAATCATCTATTTGTGTCTCGTTAAAATACTAAGTAAGATATTGAAAAGGGGAGACGTTCCGTTTTTATTGCATATATCGACGTTTCAGCAGGATTAGAGCGGTTTTACTTGTACATCTTCCATCGATAGTATAAACCGAAAATCAGGAACAGTTTAGTTAATTTTAATGAAAACACATTGATTTTTATCATTTGTATTGGAAGCAGCATTGTCATACATCTTTTCTTACATCTAAATAATACGAAACCTCGATCTATAATATGAAGTTAAAATCCTCAAATATGGTAATATAGTGACTTTTTTCACGTTATTCATGTAGTGTGATTTTACGTATATATATTCGTTTTTACCAATATTTCGATACTATTTCATGTAGTATCACGATATGTGATTTGTACTTCTAATCTCAGAATTTCGCATAATATTGCATTTTAAGCAAGTTTTCTTGCATTTTGTTTCGTACGAAAAATCATCGAATATAGCAATATTTTGACGTTTATCATCCCCTTTTCCTTTATGTGATATAAACAAAATATCATTGAATTAGGCATTATTTTGCTGTTTTCCACGTTTTTATGAATTTTCAGTTTATTATTATTAATTCATTAAATATACGAAAAAAATGATGCAAACACATAATTGATTAGAAATTAACCTTAAACACTTCATTTTCATTCAACTATTTGTTTCTCGTTAAAATACTGAGTAAGATATTGAAAAGGGGAGAAGTTCTGTTTTATTGCATATATCAACGTTTCAGCCGGATTAGAGCGGTTTTACGTGTACATCTTCCATCGGTAATGTAAACGGAAAATCAGGAACATTTTAGTTAATTCTAATGAAAACACATTGACTTTTATCATTTGTATTGGAAACAACATTGTCATATATCTTTTCTTGGATCTAAATAATACGAAACCTCGCTCTATGATTTGAAGTTAAAATCCTCAAATATGGTAATATAGTGACTTTTTTCACGTTATTCATGTAGTGTGATTTTACGTATATATTCGTTTTTACCAATATTTCGAAACTACTTCTTGTTTTCTCACGATATGTGATTTGGCCTTCAAATCTCAGAATTTCGCAAATTTTGCATTTTTAAGCAAGTTTTCTTGCATTTTGTTTTGTACTAAAAATCATCGAATTTAGCAATATTTTGACCTTTATCATCCCTTTTTCCTTTATGTGATTTAAACAAAATATCATCGAATTAGGCAATATTTTGCCGTTTTTCCACGTTTTTGTGAAATTTCAGTTTATTGTTATTAATTCATTAAATATACGATACAAATGATGCAAACACATAATTGATCAGAAAATAACCTTAAATACTTCATTTTCAATCATCTATTTGTTTCTCGTTAAAATACTAAGTAAGATATTGAAAAGGGGAGAAGTTCTGTTTTTATTGCATATATCGACGTTTCAGCCCGATTAAAACGGTTTTACTTGTACATCTTCCATCGGTAATATAAACCGAAAATCAGGAACATTTTAGTTAATTTTAATGAAAACACATTGATTTTTATCATTTGTATTGGAAGCAACATCTTTATACGTCTTTTCTAGGGTCTAAAAAATACGAAACGTCGGTCTACGATTCGAAGTTAAAATTTTCAAATTTGGTATAATAATGACTTTTTTCACGTTTTTCATGTAGTTTGATATTACGTAAATATATTCATTTTTACCAATATTTGGATACTATTTCATGTAGTATCACGATATGTGATTTGTCCTTCTAATCTCAGAATTTCGCATAATATTGCATTTTAAGCAAGTTTTCTTGCATTTTGTTTCGTAGGAAAAATCATCGAATTTAGCAATATTTTGACTTTTCTACGTTTTTGTGAATTTTCAGTTTATTGTTAATAATTCATTAAATATACGATAAAAATGATGCAAACACATAATTGATTAGAAATTAACCTTAAATACTTCATTTTCAATCATCTATTTGTGTCTCGTTAAAATACTAAGTAAGATATTGAAAAGGGGAGACGTTCCGTTTTTATTGCATATATCGACGTTTCAGCAGGATTAGAGCGGTTTTACTTGTACATCTTCCATCGATAGTATAAACCGAAAATCAGGAACAGTTTAGTTAATTTTAATGAAAACACATTGATTTTTATCATTTGTATTGGAAGCAGCATTGTCATACATCTTTTCTTACATCTAAATAATACGAAACCTCGATCTATAATATGAAGTTAAAATCCTCAAATATGGTAATATAGTGACTTTTTTCACGTTATTCATGTAGTGTGATTTTACGTATATATATTCGTTTTTACCAATATTTCGATACTATTTCATGTAGTATCACGATATGTGATTTGTACTTCTAATCTCAGAATTTCGCATAATATTGCATTTTAAGCAAGTTTTCTTGCATTTTGTTTCGTACGAAAAATCATCGAATATAGCAATATTTTGACGTTTATCATCCCCTTTTCCTTTATGTGATATAAACAAAATATCATTGAATTAGGCATTATTTTGCTGTTTTCCACGTTTTTATGAATTTTCAGTTTATTATTATTAATTCATTAAATATACGAAAAAAATGATGCAAACACATAATTGATTAGAAATTAACCTTAAACACTTCATTTTCATTCAACTATTTGTTTCTCGTTAAAATACTGAGTAAGATATTGAAAAGGGGAGAAGTTCTGTTTTATTGCATATATCAACGTTTCAGCCGGATTAGAGCGGTTTTACGTGTACATCTTCCATCGGTAATGTAAACGGAAAATCAGGAACATTTTAGTTAATTCTAATGAAAACACATTGACTTTTATCATTTGTATTGGAAACAACATTGTCATATATCTTTTCTTGGATCTAAATAATACGAAACCTCGCTCTATGATTTGAAGTTAAAATCCTCAAATATGGTAATATAGTGACTTTTTTCACGTTATTCATGTAGTGTGATTTTACGTATATATATTCGTTTTTACCAATATTTCGATACTACTTCATGTTTTCTCACGATATGTGATTTGGCATTCATATCTCAGAATTTCGAAAATTTTGCATTTTTAAGCAAGTTTTCTTGCATTTTGCTTTGTACTAAAAATCATCGAATTTAGCAATATTTTGACCTTTATCATCTCCTTTTCCTTTATGTGATTTAAACAAAATATCATCGAATTAGGCAATATTTTGCCGTTTTTCCACGTTTTTGTGAATCTTCAGTTTATTGTTAATAATTCATTAAATATACGATAAAAATGATGCAAACACATAATTGATTAGAAATTAACCTTAAATACTTCATTTTCAATCATCTATTTGTGTCTCGTTAAAATACTAAGTAAGATATTGAAAAGGGGAGACGTTCCGTTTTTATTGCATATATCGACATTTCAGCAGGATTAGAGCGGTTTTACGTGTACATCTTCCATCGGTAATATAATCGGAAAATCAGGAACATTTTAGTTAATTCTAATGAAAACACATTGATTTTTATCATTTGTATTGGAAACAACATTGTCATATATCTTTTCTTGGATCTAAATAAAACGTAACCTCGCTCTATGGTTTGAAATTAAAATCCTCAAATATGGTAATATAGTGACTTTTCACGTTATTCATGTAGTGTGATTTTATGTACGTATATTCGTTTTTTCCAATACTTCGATACTACTTCATGTTTTCTCACGATATGTGATTTGGCATGCAAATCTCAGAATTTCGCAAATTTTGCATTTTTAAGCAAATTTTCTTGCATTTTGTTATGTACTAAAAATCATCGAATTTAGCAATATTTTGACCTTTATCATCTCCTTTTCCATTTCGTGATTTAAACAAAATATCATCGAATTAGGCAATATTTTGCAGTTTTTCCACGTTTTTTGTGAATTTTCAGTATATTGTTATTAATTCATTAAAAATACGATAAAAATGATGCAAACACATCATTGATTAGAAATTAACCTTAAACACTTCATTTTCATTCAACTATTTGTTTCTCGTTAAAATACTGAGTAAGATATTGAAAAGGGGAGATGATCTGTTTTATTGCATGTATCGACGTTTCAGCCGGATTAGAGCGGTTTTACGTGTACATCTTCCATCGGTAATATAAACGGAAAATCAGGAACATTTTAGTTAATTCTAATGAAAACACATTGATTTTTATCATTTGTATTGGAAACAACATTGTCATATATCTTTTCTAGGATCTAAATAATTCGAAACCTCGCTCTATGATTTGAAATTAAAATCCTCAAATATGGTAATATAGTGACTTTTCACGTTATTCATGTAGTGTGATTTTATGTACATATATTCGTTTTTTCCAATAATTCGATACTACTTCATGTTTTCTCACGATATGTGATTTTGGCATGCAAATCTCAGAATTTCGCAAATTTTGCATTTTTAAGCAAATTTTCTTGCATTTTGTTTTGTACTAAAAATCATCGAATTTAGCAATATTTTGACCTTTATCATCTCCTTTTCATTTTTGTGATTTAAACAAAATATAATCGAATTAGGCAATATTTTGCAGTTTTTCCACGTTTTTTGTGAATTTTCTGTTTATTTTTATTAATTCATTAAATATACGATAAAAATGATGCAAACACATAATTGATCAGAAAATAACCTTAAATACTTCATTTTCAATCATCTATTTGTTTCCGTTAAAATACTAAGTAAGATATTGAAAAGGGGAGAAGTTCTGTTTTTATTGCATATATCGACGTTTCAGCCCGATTAAAACGGTTTTACTTGTACATCTTCCATCGGTAATATAAACCGAAAATCAGGAACATTTTAGTTAATTTTAATGAAAACATATTAATTTTTATGATTTGTATTGGAAGCAACATCTTTATACGTCTTTTCTAGGGTCTAAAAAATACGAAACGTCGCTCTATGATTCGAAGTTAAAATCCTCAAATTTGGTATAATAATGACTTTTTTCACGTTTTTCATGTAGTTTGATATTACGTAAATATATTCATTTTTACCAATATTTGGATACTATTTCATGTAGTATCACGATATGTGATTTGTCCTTCTAATCTCAGAATTTCGCATAATATTGCATTTTAAGCAAGTTTTCTTGCATTTTGTTTCGTAGGAAAAATCATCGAATTTAGCAATATTTTGACTTTTCTACGTTTTTGTGAATTTTCAGTTTATTGTTAATAATTCATTAAATATACGATAAAAATGATGCAAACACATAATTGATTAGAAATTAACCTTAAATACTTCATTTTCAATCATCTATTTGTGTCTCGTTAAAATACTAAGTAAGATATTGAAAAGGGGAGACGTTCCGTTTTTATTGCATATATCGACGTTTAAGCAGGATTAGAGCGGTTTTACGTGTACATCTTCCATCGGTAATATAAACGGAAAATCAGGAACATTTTAGTTAATTCTAATGAAAACACATTGATTTTTATCATTTGTATTGGAAGCAACATTGTCATATATCTTTTCTTGGATCTAAATAAAACGAAACCTCGCTCTATGATTTGAAATTAAAATCCTCAAATATGGTAATATAGTGACTTTTCACGTTATTCATGTAGTGTGATTTTATGTACATATATTCGTTTTTTCCAATAATTCGATACTACTTCATGTTTTCTCACGATATGTGATTTGGCATGCAAATCTCAGAATTTCGCAAATTTTGCATTTTTAAGCAAATTTTCTTGCATTTTGTTATGTACTAAAAATCAGCGAATTTAGCAATATTTTGACCTTTATCATCTCCTTTTCCTTTTCGTGATTTAAACAAAATATCATCGAATTAGGCAATATTTTGCAGTTTTTCCACGTTTTTTGTGAATTTTCAGTATATTGTTATTAATTCATTAAAAATACGATAAAAATGATGCAAACACATCATTGATTAGAAATTAACCTTAAACACTTCATTTTCATTCAACTATTTGTTTCTCGTTAAAATACTGAGTAAGATATTGAAAAGGGGAGAAGATCTGTTTTATTGCATGTATCGACGTTTCAGCCGGATTAGAGCGGTTTTACGTGTACATCTTCCATCCTTCCATCTTTATCTTCTTACGTGTACATCTTCAGTCACCAGAAGACATGGCTACTTCTCACGGCGTTATTAACATGGACTCTGAAAGCAGCCAGTCAGACGAGGAGGGCGTGTTTCA
Source organism: Procambarus clarkii (assembly GCF_040958095.1). Lineage (NCBI taxonomy): Eukaryota > Metazoa > Arthropoda > Malacostraca > Decapoda > Cambaridae > Procambarus > Procambarus clarkii. The sequence goes on from NC_091228.1 coordinate 10,358,693, forward strand.
AGAAGTTCTGACAAGGAATAAGAAGAAACGAAGAAGACAGGAGGCAAGGCGTAGTGTGGACAGTAATACACTTAACGGAAACGATAAAAGAATGAAGAACGACGCCGAGACTGATGCAGACAAACGGACGGAACGATGTCAGGAAGGTGAGGATCAGCGGAGATGGAGGCTTCTCTTCCCTGCCTCATGCACGCTGGCCTATCATCAGAAGCTGCTGTGGACCGTCAAACTCGGAAGAGAACACCGCAAGTTCGAGCCCCTGCTGAAGGAAGGTGTAAACAGACCTTACTTAACGGTAGGTTCTATGGAGGCAGTGGAGTATCTTACCCAGCAAGGATACGATGGAATTCTTATGGAAATACCGGAGGGGAACGAGAAGCTGACGAAGGTAATTATCTATAAATACCCTCAGATTCTGGACCCCGAGTTTATACTCGACGACCAACGATTTGTGTGGGCCAAGCGTCACCTTATTAAAGGTGAAGCTAGGAGTCAGGTGGTGGCTCTAGTGAGAGGTGACGTACCCGAAAAAGTGTTCATCACCGGGGCTGGCTACAGGCATGTAGCAAAGTATGTGGAAGAGCCCATAATATGCCTGAAATGCTGCAGATGGGGGCATAAATCCTGGAGATGTCAAAATGATCCACGATGTCGTTTCTGCGGAAAGTCTCACCTCTCTACTGTGTGTAGAAACAGACTGAATCTGGGTGAGAAAATAGTTCCCAGATGCTGCAACTGTGGAGGTGTTCACAATGCGAGCTCGGCTGTGTGTAGCAAGAGGCCGAGTATGGCTGTTCTCCGGCCGGTGAATGTTACAGAGCAAGCAAGAGCTCTTACCCAGACACCGGGAGCACAGCAAAACAGTCTGCCCCAAACAGTGCCAGTGAACCGGACGAATGCGTGGGTAAAGGAGTCACCTTTACTTAGGCAGGCTCCAGCAACAAGCAGCCACGCCACCACTCAGGACTCCGGCAGTGACAGTGTAACGGTGAGTGAAGTGGCTACTGTGGCTCAGAGAGAGGGTCATAATAATATGGTCAAGGAAGTGTGGGCTGAACTTAAAAAAGTTGGTGAGTTCCTCCAAAATCTGGGGCAGAGAATCGAGTCCATCGAGGCTAAATTAAACGTTCAGGAGGTCAAGGAAAATCACAAAACGGTGAAGGATAATCAGGATATAGTGGTTGAGGACAAAGATGAAATATTGAGTGATGAAATGAAGGAAAGTGAAGTGTGTGTGAATGATGGTAGTCGTAGTGAAAGGAAGAACCCTATAATTACACATAAAATGGAGGAATCATTTGGGCCAATAATGGACATCTCAGGGCTGAAAAAATCTCTTGAGAATCGCAATGTCGCTTTTACTGGTGAACTTGGGAGGAGGTGGGAGATGTTATACAAGGTATGGCTATCATTTAGTGAACTTATTGGGGATGACTTAGGCAATGAATTGATTAATAATGGATCACCCTAGACTGAAAGTGTTGTCATGGAATGTTAATGGTTTGAGAAACAGGGTTACAGATGCTCATTGTTATGTGATGGGAAATGATATTGATGTTGTAGCTCTCCAGGAGACAGGGGATAGGAATGAAGGATTATTGAAATTAAATGGCTATAAAGGGTTTCACCTCTTCGCTGCAAATAACATCAGAGGCACGTCGATTTATGTTAAGAACTCCATACCAGCAGAGTTAGTAGAACCGCCATCAAAAACGCAAGGTATAGAGAGTGTTTGTGTTAAATTATCATTAAGGGAAGGGGAATTTATTGTAGTTAATTTGTATGTATCCAGGAACTGCTTCGACGCTAACTATTTACCTGACTGCATTTATACTAATCCTTCACTGGTCATTGGGGACCTTAATGCTCGGCACACAAGCCTTGGGACAGTGGGTAGTATTAATGCTAATGGGGTCAAGTGGTTACAGTTTCTACAAGATCATCCAGATACCTGTCTATTGGGAAACAATGAACCAACTCACATCAAGGGAGGACGGCTTGACTATGCCTGCGTTTTAAACTCTCAGGGGATTATGGGGGAGGCTCGGGTTGTTCGGGAACTACTTAGTGACCACTTTGCCTTGAACGTTGAATTACCACTGGGGAAAAAACAAGTCCACTTTCAAAGGAAAAGGCTAAATATTAAGAAAGATATGAAAAATTATTTTATTCAAAATATGGGAGATTGGTATCAACATTACACGCCGCTCTGCGTTGATAGTTTTTACGAGGACATGGTCGTGAACATAGAGAAATTAGTACAGAGGGAAAATAACGGGGGCAGGGGAAGCAAGACGCACGGACCTAAGAAATTTAAATATTCCAATGATCAGCAAGTCAAGGGATGGGAGAGAATGCTACGGGGTGCGCATAAAGCATGGTTAAAAAATGGAAGGAGGGATGAAGAGAAAAATACAATGTTGGAAGTGGCTAGGGAATGCAGTCAGGTGAGGAAGGAGGCGCGGGACAGATACTGGCAAGACTTTGCTCAGGCCATTGGTAATACTAAGAACCTTAAAGACATATGGAGAGCAGTAAATAAAGTCAGGGGTTGTAAGACTAAATTCATTGCTCACTCAGATCCAGGGAAAGTTGCTAATGAGTTAGTAGATAAATGGGCAAGTGCTGCTGGTATGGAGTCCTTACCTGCAGACACGAGAGTCACCATTGAGTCATGGGAAAATATTAGAAATGGAGTAACTTTATGTGCCTTAAATACAAGATCTATAGCATGCACTGAGATAACCCACGATGAGCTACTGGATGCTATAAAAAGTGGCAGCTCCACTGCTCCGGGAAAAGATGGAGTAACGTATGACATACTTAATTATTTAGCCGGTATGAAACCTAATCCCTTACTTGATTTGTTTAATATGAGTTATAGAGAGGGAAAGTTACCAAGAAAATGGAAAGAGGCTGTCATCATTCCTATCCCTAAGTCAAACGGAGGCTACAGACCTGTCTCCTTAATATCCTGCTTTTGTAAAATGATGGAAAGGATTTTGTTAAATAGGCTACTCTACCTTGTAGGTGATAACATGTCCAATAATCTCTTTGGTTTTATCAAAGGCAAAAGTACTGCGGATTGTCTCTTAAAGTGTTTGTCTAATGTGGATGACAATTGTAGAGTTTTTGTTGATCTACAAGGAGCGTTTGATAAAGCCAATGGGGAAGTAATCTTATACGAATTAGCCAATCTGGGAATAACAGGGAGATTGCTACACTGGATAAGGGATTACCTGCAAGGCAGAAAAGGTCAGGTGTATTACCAGGGATACATGTCTGAGGAACGGAGGTTTCAGTTAGGTACCCCACAAGGGGGAGTATTAAGTCCCACCTTATTCAATGTATTAATGAACAGATTAGCATCAGAGATGTATCCTCCAGGGGTCACGACGATCATATATGCTGATGACATTCTTATACAAGGCACTTCTGGGAACAAAATTCAAGATGCTCTTAACATACTTGGTACAACCTGTCACAAGTTAGGCTTAGTTATAAATGCAGATAAAACCAAATACGAGTATAGGAAACGAAGAAATATAACACTTACTCTAAATGGTGTGGAACTGAGCCGTGTACAGAAGTACAAGTATCTGGGCATGTATGTTGGATACACATGTGAGAGTAAAAATGCTGAAATAAATCATATCAGCACCTTATGTAAAGCCCGTCTGCATCCTCTAAAAGCACTGGCTTTTTCTGGTAAAGGTGTTGGGGTACCTATCTTGCGGATGTTATACATAAGCACTGTTCGATCCCTGATAGACTACGCAGCACCCGTATTGTCTTACACAGGCCAAGGCAGAATTCAAAAAATAGAGCTGATACAGAACGAGGCTATGAGGATTATTCTTGGATGTCAAAGAAATGCAATGATTGAAATAATGAGAATGGAATTAAATTTACAGAGTGTGTGTGATAGAGTCCGTGACATTAACACTAGAGTATCTATTCGTTTCATGCGGAGAAAAGGAGGGGATAAGCTGTTGGAGAGCGTTCAGACCTGCTTGAGTGACGTACACACTTCCAGGAAACTGAGGGAGACTCGCTATACGAGAGGATTAGCTCATGACCTCAGGGAATACGACGTACTTGACTGCTGTAAACCCTCTCGAAAGTGTAATATGTCTGCTCCCTGGAAAGTACAGAAAATAGACGTCGAAATTGTACCCCTCAAGGTGAAAAAGATTCATCATGAACCGGGACAATTACGGTGTTTGTATGGAAGCATGATATCTCGGTTACCAAGAGGCAACAGTTTACATGTATATTGCGACGGGTCGGTGGCGGAGGATGGCAGGGCAGGGTGTGGTGTCCTAATAAGGGATTATACGGAGTTTGGGACTGTGGACAGGATAATTGAACTCCGGCTTAGTAATTATATATCATCCACACAAGCTGAACTGCAGGCCATTCTGGCGTGTTTGGAGGAAGTACGTCATGACGACAAAAATGTTTTTGTATTTGTCGATAGCCGAGGAGCACTGGAGTCCTTAAACAGTAGAAACCCAGTCTTCATGTCTATAGTGGAGGACTGTAAGAGAAGAATAACTGAGATACAGCTGAAAGGTTATAGTGTGAAATTCATGTGGATTCCATCTCATGTTGGAATAGTGCTTAACGAGGTGGCGGATGACTTGGCCAAACGTGCCACATCAAAACCACAAGTTGACATCGAATGTGAATTCACAATGAGACAAATAAGAAGCAAAATCAGAAATATTCAGGCACAGGCGGGAGTGGAGAGGAGAGAGTTAATGTATGAGAGTAGTCAAACCATGCAACACTACATGTATGTGAGTCAAAACACCCATTTCACTTATGGTAAAAGGAGAAATGCTTGGAGTGACTCTGTGTACATGCGGCTCAGGCTTGGGTACAAATATTACTGGGAATATGGGATAGATGTTCATGGTAATGACACGAAGTGTAAACTATGTGGTATGTTAAGGTCTCACACCCTTGCCCATTATATTCTTGATTGTCCGTTGATTAGTGTATATAGAAACACTGAGATAAGGACTGTTCCTGAACAAATAGCCTGGATGTGTCACAACGGAAAGGTTGATGATATTCTTGAGAGATATAAGAATTTTGCACCAAGATTGTAATATTTTGTTGAATTATCTGCAGGTGTCTTGCAAATTGTCTATACAGTATACCTAGGTCATAAAAGTATTTGTGTGTACGTCTGATACCATACTACTTGTGAGGGAGGAAATGTATATGTTTACCTCTCAGAATGTTTGGTAATATGTTTATTTGTGATGTGTGTATATGTATATATTAACACGTTGTACTGAATGGGGTGAGAATAGCTTGAGCTACCTCATCCCTTTGTGTGTATTTTACCTCAATAAACTTATTTCAATTTCAATTCAATTTCAATTTCTTCCATCGGTAATATAAACGGAAAATCAGGAACATTTTAGTTAATTCTAATGAAAACACATTTATTTTTATCATTTGTATTGGAAACAACATTGTCATATATCTTTTCTTGGATCTAAATAATACGAAACCTCGCTCTATGATTTGAAGTTAAAATCCTCATATATGGTAATATAGTGACTTTTTTCACGTTATTCATGTAGTGTGTTTTTACGTATATATATTCGTTTTTACCAATATTTCGATACTACTTCTTTTTTTCTCACGATATGTGATTTGCCCTTCAAATCTCAGAATTTCGCAAATTTTGCATTTTTAAGCAAGTCTTCTTGCATTTTGTTTATTACTAAAAATCACCGAATTTAGCAATATTTTGACCTTTATCATCCCCTTTTCCTTTATGTGATTAAAACAAAATATCATCGAATTAGGCAATATTTTGCCGTTTTTCTACGTTTTTGTGAATTTTCAGTTTATTGTTATTAATTCATTAAATATACGATAAAAATGATGCAAACACATAATTGATCAGAAAATAACCTTAAATACTTCATTTTCAATCATCTATTTGTTTCTCGTTAAAATACTAAGTAAGATATTGAAAAGGGGAGAAGTTCTGTTTTTATTGCATATATCGACGTTTCAGCAGGATTAGAGCGGTTTTACTTGCACATCTTCCATCGACAGTATAAACCGAAAATCAGGAACATTTTAGTTAATTTTAATGAAAACATATTGATTTTTATGATTTGTATTGGAAGCAACATCTTTATACGTCTTTTCTAGGGTCTAAAAAATACGAAACGTCGCTCTATGATTCGAAGTTAAAATCCTCAAATTTGGTATAATAATGACTTTTTTCACGTTTTTCATGTAGTTTGATATTACGTAAATATATTCATTTTTACCAATATTTTGATACTATTTCATGTAGTATCACGATATGTGATTTGTCCTTCTAATCTCAGAATTTCGCATAATATTGCATTTTAAGCAAGTTTTCTTGCATTTTGTTTCGTACGAAAAATCATCGAATATAGCAATATTTTGACGTTTATCATCCCCTTTTCCATTATGTGATATAAACAAAATATCATTGAATTAAGCAATATTTTGCTGTTTTCCACGTTTTTGTGAATTTTCAGTTTATTATTATTAATTCATTAAATATACGAAAAAAATGATGCAAACACATAATTGATTAGAAATTAACCTTAAACACTTCATTTTCATTCAACTATTTGTTTCTCGTTAAAATACTGAGTAAGATATTGAAAAGGGGAGAAGATCTGTTTTATTGCATATATCGACGTTTCAGCCGGAATAGAGCGGTTTTACATGTACATCTTCCATCGGTAATATAAACGGAAAATCAGGAACATTTTAGTTAATTCTAATGAAAACACATTGATTTTTATCATTTGTATTGGAAGCAACATTGTCATATATCTTTTCTTGGATCTAAATAAAACGAAACCTCGCTCTATGATTTGAAATTAAAATCCTCAAATATGGTAATATAGTGACTTTTCACGTTATTCATGTAGTGTGATTTTATGTACATATATTCGTTTTTTCCAATAATTCGATACTACTTCATGTTTTCTCACGATATGTGATTTGGCATGCAAATCTCAGAATTTCGCAAATTTTGCATTTTTAAGCAAATTTTCTTGCATTTTGTTATGTACAAAAAATCATCGAATTTAGCAATATTTTGACCTTTATCATCTCCTTTTCCTTTTCGTGATTTAAACAAAATATCATCGAATTAGGCAATATTTTGCAGTTTTTCCACGTTTTTTGTGAATTTTCAGTATATTGTTATTAATTCATTAAAAATACGATAAAAATGATGCAAACACATCATTGATTAGAAATTAACCTTAAACACTTCATTTTCATTCAACTATTTGTTTCTCGTTAAAATACTGAGTAAGATATTGAAAAGGGGAGAAGATCTGTTTTATTGCATGTATCGACGTTTCAGCCGGATTAGAGCGGTTTTACGTGTACATCTTCCATCGGTAATATAAACGGAAAATCAGGAACATTTTAGTTAATTCTAATGAAAACACATTTATTTTTATCATTTGTATTGGAAACAACATTGTCATATATCTTTTCTTGGATCTAAATAATACGAAACCTCGCTCTATGATTTGAAGTTAAAATCCTCATATATGGTAATATAGTGACTTTTTTCACGTTTTTCATGTAGTGTGTTTTTACGTATATATATTCGTTTTTACCAATATTTCGATACTACTTCTTGTTTTCTCTCGATATGTGATTTGCCCTTCAAATCTCAGAATTTCGCAAATTTTGCATTTATAAGCAAGTCTTCTTGCATTTTGTTTATTACTAAAAATCACCGAATTTAGCAATATTTTGACCTTTATCATCTCCTTTTCCTTTTTATGATTTAAACAAAATATCATCGAATTAGGCAATATTTTGCAGTTTTTCCACGTTTTTTGTGAATTTTCTGTTTATTTTTATTAATTCATTAAATATACGATAAAAATGATGCAAACACATAATTGATCAGAAAATAACCTTAAATACTTCATTTTCAATCATCTATTTGTTTCTCGTTAAAATACTAAGTAAGATATTGAAAAGGGGAGAAGTTCTGTTTTTATTGCATATATCGACGTTTCAGCCCGATTAAAACGGTTTTACTTGTACATCTTCCATCGGTAATATAAACCGAAAATCAGGAACATTTTAGTTAATTTTAATGAAAACATATTGATTTTTATGATTTGTATTGGAAGCAACATCTTTATACGTCTTTTCTAGGGTCTAAAAAATACGAAACGTCGGTCTACGATTCGAAGTTAAAATCTTCAAATTTGGTATAATAATGACTTTTTTCACGTTTTTCATGTAGTTTGATATTACGTAAATATATTCATTTTTACCAATATTTGGATACTATTTCATGTAGTATCACTATATGTGATTTGTCCTTCTAATCTCAGAATTTAGCATAATATTGCATTTTAAGCAAGTTTTCTTGCATTTTGTTTCGTAGGAAAAATCATCGAATTTAGCAATATTTTGACTTTTCTACGTTTTTGTGAATTTTCAGTTTATTGTTAATAATTCATTAAATATACGATAAAAATGATGCAAACACATAATTGATTAGAAATTAACCTTAAATACTTCATTTTCAATCATCTATTTGTGTCTCGTTAAAATACTAAGTAAGATATTGAAAAGGGGAGACGTTCCGTTTTTATTGCATATATCGACATTTCAGCAGGATTAGAGCGGTTTTACTTGTACATCTTCCATCGATAGTATAAACCGAAAATCAGGAACATTTTAGTTAATTTTAATGAAAACACATTGATTTTTATCATTTGTATTGGAAGCAGCATTGTCATACATCTTTTCTTACATCTAAATAATACGAAACCTCGATCTATAATATGAAGTTAAAATCCTCAAATATGGTGATATAGTGACTTTTTTCACGTTATTCATGTAGTGTGATTTTACGTATATATATTCGTTTTTACCAATATTTCGATACTATTTCATGTAGTATCACGATATGTAATTTGTACTTCTAATCTCAGAATTTCGCATAATATTGCATTTTAAGCAAGTTTTCTTGCATTTTGTTTCGTACGAAAAATCATCGAATATAGCAATATTTTGACGTTTATCATCCCCTTTTCCTTTATGTGATATAAACAAAATATCATTGAATTAGGCAATATTTTGCTGTTTTCCACGTTTTTGTGAATTTTCAGTTTATTATTATTAATTCATTAAATATACGAAAAAAATGATGCAAACACATAATTGATTAGAAATTAACCTTAAACACTTCATTTTCGTTCAACTATTTGTTTCTCGTTAAAATACTGAGTAAGATATTGAAAAGGGGAGAAGTTCTGTTTTATTGCATATATCAACGTTTCAGCCGGATTAGAGCGGTTTTACGTGTACATCTTCCATCGGTAATGTAAACGGAAAATCAGGAACATTTTAGTTAATTCTAATGAAAACACATTGACTTTTATCATTTGTATTGGAAACAACATTGTCATATATCTTTTCTTGGATCTAAATAATACGAAACCTCGCTTTATGATTTGAAGTTAAAATCCTCAAATATGGTAATATAGTGACTTTTTTCACGTTATTCATGTAGTGTGATTTTACGTATATATTCGTTTTTACCAATATTTCGAAACTACTTCTTGTTTTCTCACGATATGTGATTTGGCCTTCAAATCTCAGAATTTCGCAAATTTTGCATTTTTAAGCAAGTTTTCTTGCATTTTGTTTTGTACTAAAAATCATCGAATTTAGCAATATTTTGACCTTTATCATCCCTTTTTCCTTTATGTGATTTAAACAAAATATCATCGAATTAGGCAATATTTTGCCGTTTTTCCACGTTTTTGTGAATTTTCAGTTTATTGTTATTAATTCATTAAATATACGATACAAATGATGCAAACACATAATTGATCAGATAATAACCTTAAATACTTCATTTTCAATCATCTATTTGTTTCTCGTTAAAATACTAAGTAAGATATTGAAAAGGGGAGAAGTTCTGTTTTTATTGCATATATCGACGTTTCAGCCCGATTAAAACGGTTTTACTTGTACATCTTCCATCGGTAATATAAACCGAAAATCAGGAACATTTTAGTTAATTTTAATGAAAACACATTGATTTTTATCATTTGTATTGGAAGCAACATTGTCATTTATCTTTTCTTACATTTAAATAATACGAAACCTCGCTCTATGATTTGAAGTTAAAATCCTCAAATATGGTAATATAGTGACTTTTTTCACGTTATTCATGTAGTGTGATTTTACGTATATATATTCGTTTTTACCAATATTTCGATACTACTTCATGTTTTCTCACGATATGTCATTTGGCATTCATATCTCAGAATTTCGAAAATTTTGCATTTTTAAGCAAGTTTTCTTGCATTTTGCTTTGTACTAAAAATCATCGAATTTAGCAATATTTTGACCTTTATCATCTCCTTTTCCTTTATGTGATTTAAACAAAATATCATCGAATTAGGCAATATTTTGCCGTTTTTCCACGTTTTTGTGAATCTTCAGTTTATTGTTATTAATTCATTAAATATACGATAAAAATGATGCAAAAACATAATTGATCAGAAAATAACCTTAAATACTTCATTTTCAATCATCTACTTGTGTCTCGTTAAAATACTAAGTAAGATATTGAAAAGGGGACACGTTCTGTTTTTATTGCATATATCGACGTTTCAGCAGGATTAGAGCGGTTATACTTGTACATCTTCCATCGATAGTATAAACCTAAAATCAAGAACATTTTAGTTAATTTTAATGAAAACATTGATTTTTATGATTTGTATTGGAAGCAACATCTTTATACGTCTTTTCTAGGGTCTAAAAAATACGAAACGTCGCTCTATGATTCGAAGTTAAAATCCTCAAATTTGGTATAATAATGACTTTTTTCACGTTTTTCGTATATTACGTAAATATATTCATTTTTACCAATATTTCGATACTATTTCATGTAGTATCACGATATGTGATTTGTCCTTCCAATCTCAGAATTTCGCATAATATTGCATTTTAAGCAAGTTTTCTTGCATTTTGTTTCGTAGGAAAAATCATCGAATTTAGCAATATTTTGACTTTTCTACGTTTTTGTGAATTTTCAGTTTATTGTTAATAATTCATTAAATATACGATAAAAATGATGCAAACACATAATTGATTAGAAATTAACCTTAAATACTTCATTTTCAATCATCTATTTGTGTCTCGTTAAAATACTAAGTAAGATATTGAAAAGGGGAGACGTTCCGTTTTTATTGCATATATCGACGTTTCAGCAGGATTAGAGCGGTTTTACTTGTACATCTTCCATCGATAGTATAAACCTAAAATCAGGAACATTTTAGTTAATTTTAATGAAAACACATTGATTTTTATCATTTGTATTGGAAGCAGCATTGTCATACATCTTTCCTTACATCTAAATAATACGAAACCTCGCTCTATAATATGAAGTTAAAATCCTCAAATATGGTAATATAGTGACTTTTTTCACGTTATTCATATAGTGTGATTTTACGTATATATATTCGTTTTTACCAATATTTCGATACTATTTCATGTTTTCTCACGATATGTGATTTGGCATGCAAATCTCAGAATTTCGCAAATTTTGCATTTTTAAGCAAATTTTCTTGCATTTTGTTTTGTACTAAAAATCATCGAATTTAGCAATATTTTGACCTTTATTATCTCCTTTTCCTTTTTGTGATTTAAACAAAATATCATCGAATTAGGCAATATTTTGATGTTTTTCCACGTTTTTTGTGAATTTTCTGTTTATTTTTATTAATTCATTAAATATACGATAAAAATGATGCAAACACATAATTGATCAGAAAATAACCTTAAATATTTCATTTTCAATCATCTATTTGTTTCCGTTAAAATACTAAGTAAGATATTGAAAAGGAGAGAAGTTCTGTTTTTATTGCATATATCGACGTTTCAGCCCGATTAAAACGGTTTTACTTGTACATCTTCCATCGGTAATATAAACCGAAAATCAGGAACATTTTAGTTAATTTTAATGAAAACACATTGATTTTTATCATTTGTATTGGAAGCAACATTGTCATATATCTTTTCTTACATCTAAATAATACGAAACCTCGCTCTATGATTTGAAGTTAAAATCCTCAAATATGGTAATATAGTGACTTTTTTCACGTTATTCATGTAGTGTGATTTTACGTATATATATTCGTTTTTACCAATATTTCGATACTACTTCATGTTTTCTCACGATATGTGATTTGGCATTCATATCTCAGAATTTCGAAAATTTTGCATTTTTAAGCGAGTTTTCTTGCATTTTGCTTTGTTCTAAAAATCATCGAATTTAGCAATATTTTGACCTTTATCATCTCCTTTTCCTTTTTGTGATTTAAACAAAATATCATCGAATTAGGCAATATTTTGCCGTTTTTCCACGTTTTTGTGAATCTTCAGTTTATTGTTATTAATTCATTAAATATACGATAAAAATGATGCAAACACATAATTGATCAGAAAATAACCTTAAATACTTCATTTTCAATCATCTATTTGTGTCTCGTTAAAATACTAAGTAAGATATTGAAAAGGGGAGACGTTCTGTTTTTATTGCATATATCGACGTTTCAGCAGGATTTGAGCGGTTTTACTTGTACATCTTCCATCGATAGTATAAACCGAAAATCAGGAACATTTTAGTTAATTTTAATGAAAACATATTGATTTTTATGATTTGTATTGGAAGCAACATCTTTATACGTCTTTTCTAAGGTCTAAAAAATACGAAACGTCGCTCTATGATTCGAAGTTAAAATCCTCAAATTTGGTACAGTAATGACTTTTTTCACGTTTTTCGTGTAGTTTGATATTACGTAAATATATTCATTTTTACCAATATTTCGATACTATTTCATGTAGTATCACGATATGTGATTTGTCCTTCTAATCTCAGAATTTCACATAATATTGCATTTTAGGCAAGTTTTCTTGCATTTTGTTTCGTACGAAAAATCATAGAATTAAGCAATATTTTGACGTTTTCCACGTTTTTGTGAATTGTCTGTTTATTATTATTAATTCATACGAAAAAAATGATGCAAACACATAATTGATCAGAAAATAACCTTAAACACTTCATTTTTATTCAACTATTTGTTTCCCGTTAAAATACTGTGTAAGATATTGAAAAGGGGAGAAGATCTGTTTTATTGCATATATCGACGTTTCAGCCGGAATAGAGCGGTTTTACGTGTACATCTTCCATCGGTAATATAAACGGAAAATCAGGAACATTTTAGTTAATTCTAATGAAAACACATTGATTTTTATCATTTGTATTGGAAACAACATTGTCATATATCTTTTCTTGGATCTAAATAATACGAAACCTCGCTCTATGATTTGAAATTAAAATCCTCAAATATGGTAATATAGTGACTTTTCACGTTATTCATGTAGTGTGATTTTATGTACATATATTCGTTTTTTCCAATAATTCGATACTACTTCATGTTTTCTCACGATATGTGATTTGGCATGCAAATCTCAGAATTTCGCAAATTTTGCATTTTTAAGCAAATTTTCTTGCATTTTGTTTTGTACTAAAAATCGTCGAATTTAGCAATATTTTGACCTTTATCATCTCCTTTTCCTTTATGTGATTTAAACAAAATATCATCGAATTAGGCAATATTTTGCAGTTTTTCCACGTTTTTTGTGAATTTTCTGTTTATTTTTATTAATTCATTAAATATACGATAAAAATGATGCAAACACATAATTGATCAGAAAATAACCTTAAATACTTCATTTTCAATCATCTATTTGTTTCTCGTTAAAATACTAAGTAAGATATTGAAAAGGGGAGAAGTTCTGTTTTTATTGCATATATCGACGTTTCAGCCCGATTAAAACGGTTTTACTTGTACATCTTCCATCGGTAATATAAACCGAAAATCAGGAACATTTTAGTTAATTTTAATGAAAACACATTGATTTTTATCATTTGTATTGGAAGCAACATCTTTATACGTCTTTTCTAGGGTCTAAAAAATACGAAATGTCGGTCTATGATTCGAAGTTAAAATCCTCAAATTTGGTATAATAATGACTTTTTTCACGTTTTTCATGTAGTTTGATATTACGTAAATATATTCATTTTTACCAATATTTCGAAACTATTTCATGTAGTATTACGATATGTGATTTGGGCTTCTAATCTCAGATTTTCGCATAATATTGCATTTTAAGCAAGTTTTCTTGCATTTTGTTCCGCACTAAAAATCATCGAATTCAGCAATATTTTGAACTTATCTCATCCTCTTTTCCTTTATGTGATATAAACCAAATATCATCGAATTAGGCAATATTTTGCTGTTTTCCACGTTTTTGTGAATTTTCAGTTTATTGTTATTAATTCATTAAAAATACAATAAAAATGATGCAAACACATAATTGATTAGAAATTAACCTTAAACACTTCATTTTCATTCAACTATTTGTTTCTCGGTAAAATACTGAGTAAGATATTAAAAAGGGGAGAAGATCTGTTTTATTGCATGTATAGACGTTTCAGCCGGATTAGAGCGGTTTTACGTGTACATCTTCCATCGGTAATATAAACGGAAAATCAGGAACATTTTAGTTAATTCTAATGAAAACACATTTATTTTTATCATTTGTATTGGAAACAACATTGTCATATATCTTTTCTTGGTTCTAAATAATACGAAACCTCGCTCTATGATTTGAAGTTAAAATCCTCAAATATGGTAATATAGTGACTTTTTTCACGTTATTCATGTAGTGTGATTTTACGTATATATATTCGTTTTTACCAATATTTCGATACTACTTCTTGTTTTCTCACGATATGTGATTTGGCCTTCAAATCTCAGAATTTCGCAAATTTTGCATTTTTAAGCAAGTCTTCTTGCATTTTGTTTATTACTAAAAATCATCGAATTTAGCAATATTTTGACCTTTATCATCCCCTTTTCCTTTATGTGATTTAAACAAAATATCATCGAATTCGGCAATATTTTGCCGTTTTTCTACGTTTTTGTGAATTTTCAGTTTATTGTTATTAATTCATTAAATATACGATAAAAATGATGCAAACACATAATTGATCAGAAAATAACCTTAAATACTTCATTTTCAATCATCTATTTGTTTCTCGTTAAAATACTAAGTAAGATATTGAAAAGGGGAGAAGTTCTGTTTTTATTGCATATATCGACGTTTCAGCCCGATTAAAACGGTTTTACTTGTACATCTTCCATCGGTAATATAAACCGAAAATCAGGAACATTTTAGTTAATTTTAATGAAAACACATTGATTTTTATCATTTGTATTGGAAGCAACATCTTTATACGTCTTTTCTAGGGTCTAAAAAATACGAAATGTCGGTCTATGATTCGAAGTTAAAATCCTCAAATTTGGTATAATAATGACTTTTTTCACGTTTTTCATGTAGTTTGATATTACGTAAATATATTCATTTTTACCAATATTTCGAAACTATTTCATGTAGTATTACGATATGTGATTTGGGCTTCTAATCTCAGATTTTCGCATAATATTGCATTTTAAGCAAGTTTTCTTGCATTTTGTTCCGTACGAAAAATCATCGAATTCAGCAATATTTTGAAGTTATCTCATCCCCTTTTCCTTTATGTGATATAAACAAAATATCATTGAATTAGGCAATATTTTGCTGTTTTCCACGTTTTTGTGAATTTTTAGTTTATTATTATTAATTCATTAAATATACGAAAAAAATGATGCAAACACATAATTGATTAGAAATTAACCTTAAACACTTCATTTTCATTCAACTATTTGTTTCTCGTTAAAATTCTGAGTAAGATATTGAAAAGGGGAGAAGTTCTGTTTTATTGCATATATCAACGTTGCAGCCGGATTAGAATGGTTTTACGTGTTCATCTTCCATCGGTAATATAAACGGAAAATCAGGAACATTTTAGTTAATTCTAATGAAAACACATTGACTTTTATCATTTGTATTGGAAACAACATTGTCATATATCTTTTCTTGGATCTAAATAATACGAAACCTCGCTCTATGATTTGAAGTTAAAATCCTCAAATATGGTAATATAGTGACTTTTTCACGTTATTCATGTAGTGTGATTTTACATATATATATTCGTTTTTACCAATATTTCGATACTACTTCTTGTTTTCTCACGATATGTGATTTGGCCTTCAAATCTCAGAATTTCGCAAATTTTGCATTTTTAAGCAAGTCTTCTTGCATTTTGTTTATTACTAAAAATCATCGAATTTAGCAATATTTTGACCTTTATCATCCCCTTTTCCTTTATGTGATTTAAACAAAATATCATCGAATTCGGCAATATTTTGCCGTTTTTCTACGTTTTTGTGAATTTTCAGTTTATTGTTATTAATTCATTAAATATACGATAAAAATGATGCAAACACATAATTGATCAGAAAATAACCTTAAATACTTCATTTTCAATCATCTATTTGTTTCTCGTTAAAATACTAAGTAAGATATTGAAAAGGGGAGAAGTTCTGTTTTTATTGCATATATCGACGTTTCAGCCCGATTAAAACGGTTTTACTTGTACATCTTCCATCGGTAATATAAACCGAAAATCAGGAACATTTTAGTTAATTTTAATGAAAACACATTGATTTTTATCATTTGTATTGGAAGCAACATCTTTATACGTCTTTTCTAGGGTCTAAAAAATACGAAATGTCGGTCTATGATTCGAAGTTAAAATCCACAAATTTGGTATAATAATGACTTTTTTCACGTTTTTCATGTAGTTTGATATTACGTAAATATATTCATTTTTACCAATATTTCGAAACTATTTCATTTAGTATTACGATATGTGATTTGGGCTTCTAATCTCAGATTTTCGCATAATATTGCATTTTAAGCAAGTTTTCTTGCATTTTGTTCCGCACTAAAAATCATCGAATTCAGCAATATTTTGAACTTATCTCATCCTCTTTTCCTTTATGTGATATAAACCAAATATCATCGAATTAGGCAATATTTTGCTGTTTTCCACGTTTTTGTGAATTTTCAGTTTATTGTTATTAATTCATTAAAAATACAATAAAAATGATGCAAACACATAATTGATTAGAAATTAACCTTAAACACTTCATTTTCATTCAACTATTTGTTTCTCGGTAAAATACTGAGTAAGATATTAAAAAGGGGAGAAGATCTGTTTTATTGCATGTATAGACGTTTCAGCCGGATTAGAGCGGTTTTACGTGTACATCTTCCATCGGTAATATAAACGGAAAATCAGGAACATTTTAGTTAATTCTAATGAAAACACATTTATTTTTATCATTTGTATTGGAAACAACATTGTCATATATCTTTTCTTGGTTCTAAATAATACGAAACCTCGATCTATGATTTGAAGTTAAAATCCTCAAATATGGTAATATAGTGACTTTTTTCACGTTATTCATGTAGTGTGATTTTACGTATATATATTCGTTTTTACCAATATTTCGATACTACTTCTTGTTTTCTCACGATATGTGATTTGGCCTTCAAATCTCAGAATTTCGCAAATTTTGCATTTTTAAGCAAGTCTTCTTGCATTTTGTTTATTACTAAAAATCATCGAATTTAGCAATATTTTGACCTTTATCATCCCCTTTTCCTTTATGTGATTTAAACAAAATATCATCGAATTAGGCAATATTTTGCCGTTTTTCTACGTTTTTGTGAATTTTCAGTTTATTGTTATTAATTCATTAAATATACGATAAAAATGATGCAAACACATAATTGATCAGAAAATAACCTTAAATACTTCATTTTCAATCATCTATTTGTTTCTCGTTAAAATACTAAGTAAGATATTGAAAAGGGGAGACGTTCTGTTTTTATTGCATATATCGACGTTTCAGCAGGATTAGAGCGGTTTTACTTGTACATCTTCCATCGATAGTATAAACCGCAAATCAGGAACATTTTAGTTAATTTTAATGAAAACATATTGATTTTTATCATTTGTATTGGAAGCAACATCTTTATACGTCTTTTCTAGGGTCTAAAAAATACGAAACGTCGCTCTATGATTCGAAGTTAAAATCCTCAAATTTGGTATAATAATGACTTTTTTCACGTTTTTCGTGTAGTTTGATATTAAGTAAATATATTCGTTTTTACCAATATTTCGATACTATTTCATGTAGTATCACGATATGTGATTTGTCCTTCTAATCTCAGAATTTCGCATAATATTGCATTTTAAGCAAGTTTTCTTGCATTTTGTTCCGTACTAAAAATCATCGAATTCAGCAATATTTTGAAGTTATTTCATCCCCTTTTCCTTTATGTGATATAAACAAAATATCATTGAATTAGGCAATATTTTGCTGTTTTCCACGTTTTTGTGAATTTTTAGTTTATTATTATTAATTCATTAAATATACGAAAAAAATGATGCAAACACATAATTGATTAGAAATTAACCTTAAACACTTCATTTTCATTCAACTATTTGTTTCTCGTTAAAATTCTGAGTAAGATATTGAAAAGGGGAAAAGTTCTGTTTTATTGCATATATCAACGTTGCAGCCGGATTAGAGTGGTTTTACGTGTTCATCTTCCATCGGTAATATAAACGGAAAATCAGGAACATTTTAGTTAATTCTAATGAAAACACATTGACTTTTATCATTTGTATTGGAAACAACATTGTCATATATCTTTTCTTGGATCTAAATAATACGAAACCTCGCTCTATGATTTGAAGTTAAAATCCTCAAATATGGTAATATAGTGACTTTTTTCACGTTATTCATGTAGTGTGATTTTACGTATATATATTCGTTTTTACCAATATTTCGATACTACTTCTTGTTTTCTCACGATATGTGATTTGGCCTTCAAATCTCAGAATTTCGCCAATTTTGCATTTTTAAGCAAGTTTTCTTGCATTTTGTTTTTACTAAAAATCATCGAATTTAGCAATATTTTGACCTTTATCATCCCCTTTTCCTTTATGTGATTTAAACAAAATATCATCGAATTAGGCAATATTTTGCCGTTTTTCCACGTTTTTGTGAATTTTCAGTTTATTGTTATTAATTCATTAAATATACGATAAAAATGATGCAAACACATAATTGATCAGAAAATAACCTTAAATACTTCATTTTCAATCATCTATTTGTTTCTCGTTAAAATACTAAGTAAGATTTTGAAAAGGGGAGAAGTTCAGTTTTTATTGCACATATCGACGTTTCAGCAGGATTAGAGCGGTTTTACTTGTACATCTTCCATCGATAGTATAAACCGAAAATCAGGAACATTTTAGTTAATTTTAATGAAAACATATTGATTTTTATCATTTGTATTGGAAGCAACATCTTTATACGTCTTTTCTAGGGTCTAAAAAATATGAAACGTCGCTCTATGATTCGAAGTTAAAATCCTCAAATTTGGTATAATAATGACTTTTTTCACGTTTTTCGTGTAGTTTGATATTAAGTAAATATATTCGTTTTTACCAATATTTCGATACTATTTCATGTAGTATCACGATATGTGATTTGTCCTTCTAATCTCAGAATTTCGCATAATATTGCATTTTAAGCAAGTTTTCTTGCATTTTGTTCCGTACTAAAAATCATCGAATTCAGCAATATTTTGAAGTTATCTCATCCCCTTTTCCTTTATGTGATATAAACAAAATATCATTGAATTAGGCAATATTTTGCTGTTTTCCACGTGTTTGTGAATTTTCAGTTTGTTATTATTAATTCATTAAATATACGAAAAAATGATGCAATCACATAATTGATTAGAAATTAACCTTAAACACTTCATTTTCATTCAACTATTTGTTTCTCGTTAAAATTCTGAGTAAGATATTGAAAAGGGGAGAAGTTCTGTTTTATTGCATATATCAACGTTGCAGCCGGATTAGAGTGGTTTTACGTGTTCATCTTCCATCGGTAATATAAACGGAAAATCAGGAACATTTTAGTTAATTCTAATGAAAACACATTGACTTTTATCATTTGTATTGGAAACAACATTGTCATATATCTTTTCTTGGATCTAAATAATACGAAACCTCGCTCTATGATTTGAAGTTAAAATCCTCAAATATGGTAATATAGTGACTTTTTCACGTTATTCATGTAGTGTGATTTTACGTATATATATTCGTTTTTACCAATATTTCGATACTACTTCTTGTTTTCTCGCGATATGTGATTTGGCCTTCAAATCTCAGAATTTCGCAAATTTTGCATTTTTAAGCAAGTCTTCTTGCATTTTGTTTATTACTAAAAATCATCGAATTTAGCAATATTTTGACCTTTATCATCTCCTTTTCCTTTATGTGATTTAAACAAAATATCATCGAATTAGGCAATATTTTGCCGTTTTTCCACGTTTTTGTGAATTTCCAGTTTATTGTTATTAATTCATTAAATATACGATAAAAATGATGCAAACACATAATTGATCAGAAAATAACCTTAAATACTTCATTTTCAATCATCTATTTGTTTTTTCGTTAAAATACTAAGTAAGATATTGAAAAGGGGAGACGTTCTGTTTTTATTGCATATATCGACGTTTCAGCAGGATTAGAGCGGTTTTACTTGTACATCTTCCATCGATAGTATAAACCGAAAATCAGGAACATTTTAGTTAATTTTAATGAAAACATATTTATTTTTATCATTTGTATTGGAAGCAACATCTTTATACGTCTTTTCTAGGGTCTAAAAAATACGAAACGTCGCTCTATGATTCGAAGTTAAAATCCTCAAATTTGGTATAATAATGACTTTTTTCACGTTTTTCGTGTAGTTTGATATTAAGTAAATATATTCGTTTTTACCAATATTTCGATACTATTTCATGTAGTATCACGATATGTGATTTGTCCTTCTAATCTCAGAATTTCGCATAATATTGCATTTTAAGCAAGTTTTCTTGCATTTTGTTCCGTACTAAAAATCATCGAATTCAGCAATATTTTGAAGTTATTTCATCCCCTTTTCCTTTATGTGATATAAACAAAATATCATTGAATTAGGCAATATTTTGCTGTTTTCCACGTTTTTGTGAATTTTTAGTTTATTATTATTAATTCATTAAATATACGAAAAAAATGATGCAAACACATAATTGATTAGAAATTAACCTTAAACACTTCATTTTCATTCAACTATTTGTTTCTCGTTAAAATTCTGAGTAAGATATTGAAAAGGGGAAAAGTTCTGTTTTATTGCATATATCAACGTTGCAGCCGGATTAGAGTGGTTTTACGTGTTCATCTTCCATCGGTAATATAAACGGAAAATCAGGAACATTTTAGTTAATTCTAATGAAAACACATTGACTTTTATCATTTGTATTGGAAACAACATTGTCATATATCTTTTCTTGGATCTAAATAATACGAAACCTCGCTCTATGATTTGAAGTTAAAATCCTCAAATATGGTAATATAGTGACTTTTTTCACGTTATTCATGTAGTGTGATTTTACGTATATATATTCGTTTTTACCAATATTTCGATACTACTTCTTGTTTTCTCACGATATGTGATTTGGCCTTCAAATCTCAGAATTTCGCCAATTTTGCATTTTTAAGCAAGTTTTCTTGCATTTTGTTTTTACTAAAAATCATCGAATTTAGCAATATTTTGACCTTTATCATCCCCTTTTCCTTTATGTGATTTAAACAAAATATCATCGAATTAGGCAATATTTTGCCGTTTTTCCACGTTTTTGTGAATTTTCAGTTTATTGTTATTAATTCATTAAATATACGATAAAAATGATGCAAACACATAATTGATCAGAAAATAACCTTAAATACTTCATTTTCAATCATCTATTTGTTTCTCGTTAAAATACTAAGTAAGATTTTGAAAAGGGGAGAAGTTCAGTTTTTATTGCACATATCGACGTTTCAGCAGGATTAGAGCGGTTTTACTTGTACATCTTCCATCGATAGTATAAACCGAAAATCAGGAACATTTTAGTTAATTTTAATGAAAACATATTGATTTTTATCATTTGTATTGGAAGCAACATCTTTATACG
This sequence comes from Procambarus clarkii, assembly GCF_040958095.1. NCBI lineage: Eukaryota > Metazoa > Arthropoda > Malacostraca > Decapoda > Cambaridae > Procambarus > Procambarus clarkii. The sequence continues at coordinate 10,380,803 of NC_091228.1, forward strand.
TCTTTTCTAGGGTCTAAAAAATATGAAACGTCGCTCTATGATTCGAAGTTAAAATCCTCAAATTTGGTATAATAATGACTTTTTTCACGTTTTTCGTGTAGTTTGATATTAAGTAAATATATTCGTTTTTACCAATATTTCGATACTATTTCATGTAGTATCACGATATGTGATTTGTCCTTCTAATCTCAGAATTTCGCATAATATTGCATTTTAAGCAAGTTTTCTTGCATTTTGTTCCGTACTAAAAATCATCGAATTCAGCAATATTTTGAAGTTATCTCATCCCCTTTTCCTTTATGTGATATAAACAAAATATCATTGAATTAGGCAATATTTTGCTGTTTTCCACGTGTTTGTGAATTTTCAGTTTGTTATTATTAATTCATTAAATATACGAAAAAATGATGCAATCACATAATTGATTAGAAATTAACCTTAAACACTTCATTTTCATTCAACTATTTGTTTCTCGTTAAAATTCTGAGTAAGATATTGAAAAGGGGAGAAGTTCTGTTTTATTGCATATATCAACGTTGCAGCCGGATTAGAGTGGTTTTACGTGTTCATCTTCCATCGGTAATATAAACGGAAAATCAGGAACATTTTAGTTAATTCTAATGAAAACACATTGACTTTTATCATTTGTATTGGAAACAACATTGTCATATATCTTTTCTTGGATCTAAATAATACGAAACCTCGCTCTATGATTTGAAGTTAAAATCCTCAAATATGGTAATATAGTGACTTTTTTCACGTTATTCATGTAGTGTGATTTTACGTATATATATTCGTTTTTACCAATATTTCGATACTACTTCTTGTTTTCTCACGATATGTGATTTGGCCTTCAAATCTCAGAATTTCGCAAATTTTGCATTTTTAAGCAAGTTTTCTTGCATTTTGTTTTTACTAAAAATCATCGAATTTAGCAATATTTTGACCTTTATCATCCCCTTTTTCTTTATGTGATTTAAACAAAATATCATCGAATTAGGCAATATTTTGCCGTTTTTCCACGTTTTTGTGAATTTTCAGTTTATTGTTATTAATTCATTAAATATACGATAAAAATGATGCAAACACATAATTGACCAGAAAATAACCTTAAATACTTCATTTTCAATCATCTATTTGTTTCTCGTTAAAATACTAAGTAAGATTTTGAAAAGGGGAGAAGTTCAGTTTTTATTGCATATATCGACGTTTCAGCAGGATTAGAGCGGTTTTACTTGTACATCTTCCATCGATAGAGTAAACCGAAAATCAGGAACATTTTAGTTAATTTTAATGAAAACATATTGATTTTTATCATTGGTATTGGAAGCAACATCTTTATACGTCTTTTCTAGGGTCTAAAAAATATGAAACGTCGCTCTATGATTCGAAGTTAAAATCCTCAAATTTGATATAATAATGACTTTTTTCACGTTTTTCGTGTAGTTTGATATTAAGTAAATATATTCGTTTTTACCAATATTTCGATACTATTTCATGTAGTATCACGATATGTGATTTGTCCTTCTAATCTCAGAATTTCGCATAATATTGCATTTTTAAGCAAGTTTTCTTGCATTTTGTTCCGTACTAAAAATCATCGAATTCAGCAATATTTTGACCTTTATCATCCCCTTTTCCTTTATGTGATTTAAACAAAATATCATCGAATTAGGCAATATTTTGCCGTTTTTCCACGTTTTTGTGAATTTTTAGTTTATTGTTATTAATTCATTAAATATACGATAAAAATGATGCAAACACATAATTGATCAGAAAATAACCTTAAATACTTCATTTTCAATCATCTATTTGTTTCTCGTTAAAATACTAAGTAAGATATTGAAAAGGGGAGAAGTTCTGTTTTTATTGCATATATCGACGTTTCAGCCCGATTAAAACGGTTTTACTTGTACATCTTCCATCGGTAATATAAACCGAAAATCAGGAACATTTTAGTTAATTTTAATGAAAACACATTGATTTTTATCATTTGTATTGGAAGCAACATTGTCATTTATCTTTTCTTACATCTAAATAATACGAAAACTCGCTCTATGATTTGAAGTTAAAATCCTCAAATATGGTAATATAGTGACTTTTTTCACGTTATTCATGTAGTGTGATTTTACGTATATATATTCGTTTTTACCAATATTTCGATACTACTTCATGTTTTCTCACGATATGTGATTTGGCATTCATATATCAGAATTTCGAAAATTTTGCATTTTTAAGCAAGTTTTCTTGCATTTTGCTTTGTACTAAAAATCATCGAATTTAGCAATATTTTGACCTTTATCATCTCCTTTTCCTTTATGTGATTTAAACAAAATATCATCGAATTAGGCAATATTTTGCCGTTTTTCCACGTTTTTGTGAATTTTCAGTTTATTGTTATTAATTCATTAAATATACGATAAAAATGATGCAAACACATAATTGATCAGAAAATAACCTTAAATACTTCATTTTCAATCATCTATTTGTTTCTCGTTAAAATACTAAGTAAGATATTGAAAAGGGGAGACGTTCTGTTTTTATTGCATATATCGACGTTTCAGCAGGATTAGAGCGGTTTTACTTGTACATCTTCCATCGATAGTATAAACCGAAAATCAGGAACATTTTAGTTAATTTTAATGAAAACATATTGATTTTTATCATTTGTATTGGAAGCAACATCTTTATACGTCTTTTCTAGGGTCTAAAAAATACGAAACGTCGCTCTATGATTCGAAGTTAAAATCCTCAAATTTGGTATAATAATGACTTTTTTCACGTTTTTCGTGTAGTTTGATATTAAGTAAATATATTCGTTTTTACCAATATTTCGATACTATTTCATGTAGTATCACGATATGTGATTTGTCCTTCTAATCTCAGAATTTCGCATAATATTGCATTTTAAGCAAGTTTTCTTGCATTTTGTTCCGTACTAAAAATCATCGAATTCAGCAATATTTTGAAGTTATTTCATCCCCTTTTCCTTTATGTGATATAAACAAAATATCATTGAATTAGGCAATATTTTGCTGTTTTCCACGTTTTTGTGAATTTTTAGTTTATTATTATTAATTCATTAAATATACGAAAAAAATGATGCAAACACATAATTGATTAGAAATTAACCTTAAACACTTCATTTTCATTCAACTATTTGTTTCTCGTTAAAATTCTGAGTAAGATATTGAAAAGGGGAAAAGTTCTGTTTTATTGCATATATCAACGTTGCAGCCGGATTAGAGTGGTTTTACGTGTTCATCTTCCATCGGTAATATAAACGGAAAATCAGGAACATTTTAGTTAATTCTAATGAAAACACATTGACTTTTATCATTTGTATTGGAAACAACATTGTCATATATCTTTTCTTGGATCTAAATAATACGAAACCTCGCTCTATGATTTGAAGTTAAAATCCTCAAATATGGTAATATAGTGACTTTTTTCACGTTATTCATGTAGTGTGATTTTACGTATATATATTCGTTTTTACCAATATTTCGATACTACTTCTTGTTTTCTCACGATATGTGATTTGGCCTTCAAATCTCAGAATTTCGCCAATTTTGCATTTTTAAGCAAGTTTTCTTGCATTTTGTTTTTACTAAAAATCATCGAATTTAGCAATATTTTGACCTTTATCATCCCCTTTTCCTTTATGTGATTTAAACAAAATATCATCGAATTAGGCAATATTTTGCCGTTTTTCCACGTTTTTGTGAATTTTCAGTTTATTGTTATTAATTCATTAAATATACGATAAAAATGATGCAAACACATAATTGATCAGAAAATAACCTTAAATACTTCATTTTCAATCATCTATTTGTTTCTCGTTAAAATACTAAGTAAGATTTTGAAAAGGGGAGAAGTTCAGTTTTTATTGCACATATCGACGTTTCAGCAGGATTAGAGCGGTTTTACTTGTACATCTTCCATCGATAGTATAAACCGAAAATCAGGAACATTTTAGTTAATTTTAATGAAAACATATTGATTTTTATCATTTGTATTGGAAGCAACATCTTTATACGTCTTTTCTAGGGTCTAAAAAATATGAAACGTCGCTCTATGATTCGAAGTTAAAATCCTCAAATTTGGTATAATAATGACTTTTTTCACGTTTTTCGTGTAGTTTGATATTAAGTAAATATATTCGTTTTTACCAATATTTCGATACTATTTCATGTAGTATCACGATATGTGATTTGTCCTTCTAATCTCAGAATTTCGCATAATATTGCATTTTAAGCAAGTTTTCTTGCATTTTGTTCCGTACTAAAAATCATCGAATTCAGCAATATTTTGAAGTTATCTCATCCCCTTTTCCTTTATGTGATATAAACAAAATATCATTGAATTAGGCAATATTTTGCTGTTTTCCACGTGTTTGTGAATTTTCAGTTTGTTATTATTAATTCATTAAATATACGAAAAAATGATGCAATCACATAATTGATTAGAAATTAACCTTAAACACTTCATTTTCATTCAACTATTTGTTTCTCGTTAAAATTCTGAGTAAGATATTGAAAAGGGGAGAAGTTCTGTTTTATTGCATATATCAACGTTTCAGCCGGATTAGAGCGGTTTTACGTGTACATCTTCCATCGGTAATATATACGGAAAATCAGGAACATTTTAGTTAATTCTAATGAAAACACATTGACTTTTATCATTTGTATTGGAAACAACATTGTCATATATCTTTTCTTGGATCTAAATAATACGAAACCTCGCTCTATGATTTGAAGTTAAAATCCTCAAATATGGTAATATAGTGACTTTTTTCACGTTATTCATGTAGTGTGATTTTACGTATATATATTCGTTTTTACCAATATTTCGATACTACTTCTTGTTTTCTCACGATATGTGATTTGGCCTTCAAATCTCAGAATTTCACCAATTGTCATTTTTAAGCAAGTTTTCTTGCATTTTGTTTTTACTAAAAATCATCGAATTTAGCAATATTTTGACCTTTATCATCCCCTTTTCCTTTATGTGATTTAAACAAAATATCATCGAATTAGGCAATATTTTGCCGTTTTTCCACGTTTTTGTGAATTTTCAGTTTATTGTTATTAATTCATTAAATATACGATAAAAATGATGCAAACACATAATTGATCAGAAAATAACCTTAAATACTTCATTTTCAATCATCTATTTGTTTCTCGTTAAAATACTAAGTAAGATTTTGAAAAGGGGAGAAGTTCAGTTTTTATTGCATATATCGACGTTTCAGCAGGATTAGAGCGGTTTTACTTGTACATCTTCCATCGATAGTATAAACCGAAAATCAGGAACATTTTAGTTAATTTTAATGAAAACATATTGATTTTTATCATTTGTATTGGAAGCAACATCTTTATACGTCTTTTCTAGGGTCTAAAAAATACGAAACGTCGCTCTATGATTCGAAGTTAAAATCCTCAAATTTGGTATAATAATGACTTTTTTCACGTTTTTCGTGTAGTTTGATATTAAGTAAATATATTCGTTTTTACCAATATTTCGATACTATTTCATGTAGTATCACGATATGTGATTTGTCCTTCTAATCTCAGAATTTCGCATAATATTGCATTTTAAGCAAGTTTTCTTGCATTTTGTTCCGTACTAAAAATCATCGAATTCAGCAATATTTTGAAGTTATCTCATTCCCTTTTCCTTTATGTGATATAAACAAAATATCATTGAATTAGGCAATATTTTGCTGTTTTCCACGTTTTTGTGAATTTTCAGTTTATTATTATTAATTCATTATATATACGAAAAAAATGATGCAAACACATAATTGATTAGAAATTAACCTTAAACACTTCATTTTCATTCAACTATTTGTTTCTCGTTAAAATTCTGAGTAAGATATTGAAAAGGGGAGAAGTTCTGTTTTATTGCATATATCAACGTTGCAGCCGGATTAGAGTGGTTTTACGTGTTCATCTTCCATCGGTAATATAAACGGAAAATCAGGAACATTTTAGTTAATTCTAATGAAAACACATTGACTTTTATCATTTGTATTGGAAACAACATTGTCATATATCTTTTCTTGGATCTAAATAATACGAAACCTCGCTCTATGATTTGAAGTTAAAATCCTCAAATATGGTAATATAGTGACTTTTTTCACGTTATTCATGTAGTGTGATTTTACGTATATATATTCGTTTTTACCAATATTTCGATACTACTTCTTGTTTTCTCACGATATGTGATTTGGCCTTCAAATCTCAGAATTTCGCAAATTTTGCATTTTTAAGCAAGTTTTCTTGCATTTTGTTTTTACTAAAAATCATCGAATTTAGCAATATTTTGACCTTTATCATCCCCTTTTTCTTTATGTGATTTAAACAAAATATCATCGAATTAGGCAATATTTTGCCGTTTTTCCACGTTTTTGTGAATTTTCAGTTTATTGTTATTTATTCATTAAATATACGATGAAAATGATGCAAACACATAATTGATCAGAAAATAACCTTAAATACTTCATTTTCAATCATCTATTTGTTTCTCGTTAAAATACTAAGTAAGATTTTGAAAAGGGGAGAAGTTCAGTTTTTATTGCATATATCGACGTTTCAGCAGGATTAGAGCGGTTTTACTTGTACATCTTCCATCGATAGTATAAACCGAAAATCAGGAACATTTTAGTTAATTTTAATGAAAACATATTGATTTTTATCATTTGTATTGGAAGCAACATCTTTATACGTCTTTTCTAGGGTCTAAAAAATATGAAACGTCGCTCTATGATTCGAAGTTAAAATCCTCAAATTTGGTATAATAATGACTTTTTTCACGTTTTTCGTGTAGTTTGATATTAAGTAAATATATTCGTTTTTACCAATATTTCGATACTATTTCATGTAGTATCACGATATGTGATTTGTCCTTCTAATCTCAGAATTTCGCATAATATTGCATTTTAAGCAAGTTTTCTTGCATTTTGTTCCGTACTAAAAATCATCGAATTCAGCAATATTTTGAAGTTATCTCATCCCCTTTTCCTTTATGTGATATAAACAAAATATCATTGAATTAGGCAATATTTTGCTGTTTTCCACGTGTTTGTGAATTTTCAGTTTGTTATTATTAATTCATTAAATATACGAAAAAATGATGCAATCACATAATTGATTAGAAATTAACCTTAAACACTTCATTTTCATTCAACTATTTGTTTCTCGTTAAAATTCTGAGTAAGATATTGAAAAGGGGAGAAGTTCTGTTTTATTGCATATATCAACGTTTCAGCCGGATTAGAGCGGTTTTACGTGTACATCTTCCATCGGTAATATATACGGAAAATCAGGAACATTTTAGTTAATTCTAATGAAAACACATTGACTTTTATCATTTGTATTGGAAACAACATTGTCATATATCTTTTCTTGGATCTAAATAATACGAAACCTCGCTCTATGATTTGAAGTTAAAATCTTCAAATATGGTAATATAGTGACTTTTTTCACGTTATTCATGTAGTGTGATTTTACGTATATATATTCGTTTTTACCAATATTTCGATACTACTTCTTGTTTTCTCACGATATGTGATTTGGCCTTCAAATCTCAGAATTTCACCAATTGTCATTTTTAAGCAAGTTTTCTTGCATTTTGTTTTTACTAAAAATCATCGAATTTAGCAATATTTTGACCTTTATCATCCCCTTTTCCTTTATGTGATTTAAACAAAATATCATCGAATTAGGCAATATTTTGCCGTTTTTCCACGTTTTTGTGAATTTTCAGTTTATTGTTATTAATTCATTAAATATACGATAAAAATGATGCAAACACATAATTGATCAGAAAATAACCTTAAATACTTCATTTTCAATCATCTATTTGTTTCTCGTTAAAATACTAAGTAAGATTTTGAAAAGGGGAGAAGTTCAGTTTTTATTGCATATATCGACGTTTCAGCAGGATTAGAGCGGTTTTACTTGTACATCTTCCATCGATAGTATAAACCGAAAATCAGGAACATTTTAGTTAATTTTAATGAAAACATATTGATTTTTATCATTTGTATTGGAAGCAACATCTTTATACGTCTTTTCTAGGGTCTAAAAAATACGAAACGTCGCTCTATGATTCGAAGTTAAAATCCTCAAATTTGGTATAATAATGACTTTTTTCACGTTTTTCGTGTAGTTTGATATTAAGTAAATATATTCGTTTTTACCAATATTTCGATACTATTTCATGTAGTATCACGATATGTGATTTGTCCTTCTAATCTCAGAATTTCGCATAATATTGCATTTTAAGCAAGTTTTCTTGCATTTTGTTCCGTACTAAAAATCATCGAATTCAGCAATATTTTGAAGTTATCTCATTCCCTTTTCCTTTATGTGATATAAACAAAATATCATTGAATTAGGCAATATTTTGCTGTTTTCCACGTTTTTGTGAATTTTCAGTTTATTATTATTAATTCATTATATATACGAAAAAAATGATGCAAACACATAATTGATTAGAAATTAACCTTAAACACTTCATTTTCATTCAACTATTTGTTTCTCGTTAAAATTCTGTGTAAGATATTGAAAAGGGGAGAAGTTCTGTTTTATTGCATATATCAACGTTGCAGCCGGATTAGAGTGGTTTTACGTGTTTATCTTCCATCGGTAATATAAACGGAAAATCAGGAACATTTTAGTTAATTCTAATGAAAACACATTGACTTTTATCATTTGTATTGGAAACAACATTGTCATATATCTTTTCTTGGATCTAAATAATACGAAACCTCGCTCTATGATTTGAAGTTAAAATCTTCAAATATGGTAATATAGTGACTTTTTTCACGTTATTCATGTAGTGTGATTTTACGTATATATATTCGTTTTTACCAATATTTCGATACTACTTCTTGTTTTCTCACGATATGTGATTTGGCCTTCAAATCTCAGAATTTCGCAAATTTTGCATTTTTAAGCAAGTTTTCTTGCATTTTGTTTCGTACGAAAAATCATCGAATATAGCAATATTTTGACGTTTATCATCCCCTTTTCCTTTATGTGATATAAACAAAATATCATTGAATTAGGCAATATTTTGCTGTTTTCCACGTTTTTGTGAATTTTCAGTTTATTATTATTAATTCATTAAATATACGAAAAAAATGATGCAAACACATAATTGATTAGAAATTAACCTTAAACACTTCATTTTCTTTCAACTATTTGTTTCTCGTTAAAATACTGAGTAAGATATTGAAAAGGGGAGAAGTTCTGTTTTATTGCATATATCAACGTTTCAGCCGGATTAGAGCGGTTTTACGTGTACATCTTCCATCGGTAATATATACGGAAAATCAGGAACATTTTAGTTAATTCTAATGAAAACACATTGACTTTTATCATTTGTATTGGAAACAACATTGTCATATATCTTTTCTTGGATCTAAATAATACGAAACCTCGCTCTATGATTTGAAGTTAAAATCCTCAAATATGGTAATATAGTGACTTTTTTCACGTTATTCATGTAGTGTGATTTTACGTATATATATTCGTTTTTACCAATATTTCGATACTACTTCTTGTTTTCTCACGATATGTGATTTGGCCTTCAAATCTCAGAATTTCACCAATTGTCATTTTTAAGCAAGTTTTCTTGCATTTTGTTTTTACTAAAAATCATCGAATTTAGCAATATTTTGACCTTTATCATCCCCTTTTCCTTTATGTGATTTAAACAAAATATCATCGAATTAGGCAATATTTTGCCGTTTTTCCACGTTTTTGTGAATTTTCAGTTTATTGTTATTAATTCATTAAATATACGATAAAAATGATGCAAACACATAATTGATCAGAAAATAACCTTAAATACTTCATTTTCAATCATCTATTTGTTTCTCGTTAAAATACTAAGTAAGATTTTGAAAAGGGGAGAAGTTCAGTTTTTATTGCATATATCGACGTTTCAGCAGGATTAGAGCGGTTTTACTTGTTCATCTTCCATCGATAGTATAAACCGAAAATCAGGAACATTTTAGTTAATTTTAATGAAAACATATTGATTTTTATCATTTGTATTGGAAGCAACATCTTTATACGTCTTTTCTAGGGTCTAAAAAATACGAAACGTCGCTCTATGATTCGAAGTTAAAATCCTCAAATTTGGTTTAATAATGACTTTTTTCACGTTTTTCGTGTAGTTTGATATTAAGTAAATATATTCGTTTTTACCAATATTTCGATACTATTTCATGTAGTATCACGATATGTGATTTGTCCTTCTAATCTCAGAATTTCGCATAATATTGCATTTTAAGCAAGTTTTCTTGCATTTTGTTCCGTACTAAAAATCATAGAATTCAGCAATATTTTGAAGTTATCTCATTCCCTTTTCCTTTATGTGATATAAACAAAATATCATTGAATTAGGCAATATTTTGCTGTTTTCCACGTTTTTGTGAATTTTCAGTTTATTATTATTAATTCATTATATATACGAAAAAAATGATGCAAACACATAATTGATTAGAAATTAACCTTAAACACTTCATTTTCATTCAACTATTTGTTTCTCGTTAAAATTCTGTGTAAGATATTGAAAAGGGGAGAAGTTCTGTTTTATTGCATATATCAACGTTGCAGCCGGATTAGAGTGGTTTTACGTGTTTATCTTCCATCGGTAATATAAACGGAAAATCAGGAACATTTTAGTTAATTCTAATGAAAACACATTGACTTTTATCATTTGTATTGGAAACAACATTGTCATATATCTTTTCTTGGATCTAAATAATACGAAACCTCGCTCTATGATTTGAAGTTAAAATCTTCAAATATGGTAATATAGTGACTTTTTTCACGTTATTCATGTAGTGTGATTTTACGTATATATATTCGTTTTTACCAATATTTCGATACTACTTCTTGTTTTCTCACGATATGTGATTTGGCCTTCAAATCTCAGAATTTCGCAAATTTTGCATTTTTAAGCAAGTTTTCTTGCATTTTGTTTCGTACGAAAAATCATCGAATATAGCAATATTTTGACGTTTATCATCCCCTTTTCCTTTATGTGATATAAACAAAATATCATTGAATTAGGCAATATTTTGCTGTTTTCCACGTTTTTGTGAATTTTCAGTTTATTATTATTAATTCATTAAATATACGAAAAAAATGATGCAAACACATAATTGATTAGAAATTAACCTTAAACACTTCATTTTCTTTCAACTATTTGTTTCTCGTTAAAATACTGAGTAAGATATTGAAAAGGGGAGAAGTTCTGTTTTATTGCATATATCAACGTTTCAGCCGGATTAGAGCGGTTTTACGTGTACATCTTCCATCGGTAATATATACGGAAAATCAGGAACATTTTAGTTAATTCTAATGAAAACACATTGACTTTTATCATTTGTATTGGAAACAACATTGTCATATATCTTTTCTTGGATCTAAATAATACGAAACCTCGCTCTATGATTTGAAGTTAAAATCCTCAAATATGGTAATATAGTGAGTTTTTCACGTTATTCATGTAGTGTGATTTTACGTATATATATTCGTTTTTACCAATATTTCGATACTACTTCTTGTTTTCTCACGATATGTGATTTGGCCTTCAAATCTCAGAATTTCACCAATTGTCATTTTTAAGCAAGTTTTCTTGCATTTTGTTTTTACTAAAAATCATCGAATTTAGCAATATTTTGACCTTTATCATCCCCTTTTCCTTTATGTGATTTAAACAAAATATCATCGAATTAGGCAATATTTTGCCGTTTTTCCACGTTTTTGTGAATTTTCAGTTTATTGTTATTAATTCATTAAATATACGATAAAAATGATGCAAACACATAATTGATCAGAAAATAACCTTAAATACTTCATTTTCAATCATCTATTTGTTTCTCGTTAAAATACTAAGTAAGATTTTGAAAAGGGGAGAAGTTCAGTTTTTATTGCATATATCGACGTTTCAGCAGGATTAGAGCGGTTTTACTTGTTCATCTTCCATCGATAGTATAAACCGAAAATCAGGAACATTTTAGTTAATTTTAATGAAAACATATTGATTTTTATCATTTGTATTGGAAGCAACATCTTTATACGTCTTTTCTAGGGTCTAAAAAATACGAAACGTCGCTCTATGATTCGAAGTTAAAATCCTCAAATTTGGTATAATAATGACTTTTTTCACGTTTTTCGTGTAGTTTGATATTAAGTAAATATATTCGTTTTTACCAATATTTCGATACTATTTCATGTAGTATCACGATATGTGATTTGTCCTTCTAATCTCAGAATTTCGCATAATATTGCATTTTAAGCAAGTTTTCTTGCATTTTGTTCCGTACTAAAAATCATCGAATTCAGCAATATTTTGAAGTTATCTCATTCCCTTTTCCTTTATGTGATATAAACAAAATATCATTGAATTAGGCAATATTTTGCTGTTTTCCACGTTTTTGTGAATTTTCAGTTTATTATTATTAATTCATTATATATACGAAAAAAATGATGCAAACACATAATTGATTAGAAATTAACCTTAAACACTTCATTTTCATTCAACTATTTGTTTCTCGTTAAAATTCTGTGTAAGATATTGAAAAGGGGAGAAGTTCTGTTTTATTGCATATATCAACGTTGCAGCCGGATTAGAGTGGTTTTACGTGTTTATCTTCCATCGGTAATATAAACGGAAAATCAGGAACATTTTAGTTAATTCTAATGAAAACACATTGACTTTTATCATTTGTATTGGAAACAACATTGTCATATATCTTTTCTTGGATCTAAATAATACGAAACCTCGCTCTATGATTTGAAGTTAAAATCTTCAAATATGGTAATATAGTGACTTTTTTCACGTTATTCATGTAGTGTGATTTTACGTATATATATTCGTTTTTACCAATATTTCGATACTACTTCTTGTTTTCTCACGATATGTGATTTGGCCTTCAAATCTCAGAATTTCGCAAATTTTGCATTTTTAAGCAAGTTTTCTTGCATTTTGTTTCGTACGAAAAATCATCGAATATAGCAATATTTTGACGTTTATCATCCCCTTTTCCTTTATGTGATATAAACAAAATATCATTGAATTAGGCAATATTTTGCTGTTTTCCACGTTTTTGTGAATTTTCAGTTTATTATTATTAATTCATTAAATATACGAAAAAAATGATGCAAACACATAATTGATTAGAAATTAACCTTAAACACTTCATTTTCTTTCAACTATTTGTTTCTCGTTAAAATACTGAGTAAGATATTGAAAAGGGGAGAAGTTCTGTTTTATTGCATATATCAACGTTTCAGCCGGATTAGAGCGGTTTTACGTGTACATCTTCCATCGGTAATATAAACGGAAAATCAGGAACATTTTAGTTAATTCTAATGAAAACACATTGACTTTTATCATTTGTATTGGAAACAACATTGTCATATATCTTTTCTTGGATCTAAATAATACGAAACCTCGCTCTATGATTTGAAGTTAAAATCCTCAAATATGGTAATATAGTGACTTTTTTCACGTTATTCATGTAGTGTGATTTTACGTATATATATTCGTTTTTACCAATATTTCGATACTACTTCTTGTTTTCTCACGATATGTGATTTGGCCTTCAAATCTCAGAATTTCGCAAATTTTGCATTTTTAAGCAAGTTTTCTTGCATTTTTTTTGTACTAAAAATCATCGAATTTAGCAATATTTTGACCTTTATCATCCCCTTTTCCTTTATGTGATTTAAACAAAATATCATCGAATTAGGCAATATTTTGCCGTTTTTCCACGTTTTTGTGAATTTTTAGTTTATTGTTATTAATTCATTAAATATACGATAAAAATGATGCAAACACATAATTGATCAGAAAATAACCTTAAATACTTCATTTTCAATCATCTATTTGTTTCTCGTTAAAATACTAAGTAATATATTGAAAAGGGGAGAAGTTCTGTTTTTATTGCATATATCGACGTTTCAGCCCGATTAAAACGGTTTTACTTGTACATCTTCCATCGGTAATATAAACCGAAAATCAGGAACATTTTAGTTAATTTTAATGAAAACACATTGATTTTTATCATTTGTATTGGAAGCAACATTGTCATTTATCTTTTCTTACATCTAAATAACACGAAACCTCGCTCTATGATTTGAAGTTAAAATCCTCAAATATGGTAATATAGTGACTTTTTTCACGTTATTCATGTAGTGTGATTTTACGTATATATATTCGTTTTTACCAATATTTCGATACTACTTCATGTTTTCTCACGATATGTGATTTGGCATTCATATCTCAGAATTTCGAAAATTTTGCATTTTTAAGCAAGTTTTCTTGCATTTTGCTTTGTACTAAAAATCATCGAATTTAGCAATATTTTGACCTTTATCATCTCCTTTTCCTTCATGTGATTTAAACAAAATATCATCGAATTAGGCAATATTTTGCCGTTTTTCCACGTTTTTGTGAATTTTCAGTTTATTGTTATTAATTCATTAAATATACGATAAAAATGATGCAAACACATAATTGATCAGAAAATAACCTTAAATACTTCATTTTCAATCATCTATTTGTTTGTCGTTAAAATACTAAGTAAGATATTGAAAAGGGGAGACGTTCTGTTTTTATTGCATATATCGACGTTTCAGCAGGATTAGAGCGGTTTTACTTGTACATCTTCCATCGATAGTATAAACCGAAAATCAGGAACATTTTAGTTAATTTTAATGAAAACATATTGATTTTTATCATTTGTATTGGAAGCAACATCTTTATACGTCTTTTCTAGGGTCTAAAAAATACGAAACGTCGCTCTATGATTCGAAGTTAAAATCCTCAAATTTGGTATAATAATGACTTTTTTCACGTTTTTCGTGTAGTTTGATATTAAGTAAATATATTCGTTTTTACCAATATTTCGATACTATTTCATGTAGTATCACGATATGTGATTTGTCCTTCTAATCTCAGAATTTCGCATAATATTGCATTTTAAGCAAGTTTTCTTGCATTTTGTTCCGTACTAAAAATCATCGAACTCAGCAATATTTTGAAGTTATCTCATCCCCTTTTCCTTTATGTGATATAAACAAAATATCATTGAATTAGGCAATATTTTGCTGTTTTCCACGTGTTTGTGAATTTTCAGTTTGTTATTATTAATTCATTAAATATACGAAAAAATGATGCAATCACATAATTGATTAGAAATTAACCTTAAACACTTCATTTTCATTCAACTATTTGTTTCTCGTTAAAATTCTGAGTAAGATATTGAAAAGGGGAGAAGTTCTGTTTTATTGCATATATCAACGTTTCAGCCGGATTAGAGCGGTTTTACGTGTACATCTTCCATCGGTAATATATACGGAAAATCAGGAACATTTTAGTTAATTCTAATGAAAACACATTGACTTTTATCATTTGTATTGGAAACAACATTGTCATATATCTTTTCTTGGATCTAAATAATACGAAACCTCGCTCTATGATTTGAAGTTAAAATCCTCAAATATGGTAATATAGTGACTTTTTTCACGTTATTCATGTAGTGTGATTTTACGTATATATATTCGTTTTTACCAATATTTCGATACTACTTCTTGTTTTCTCACGATATGTGATTTGGCCTTCAAATCTCAGAATTTCACCAATTGTCATTTTTAAGCAAGTTTTCTTGCATTTTGTTTTTACTAAAAATCATCGAATTTAGCAATATTTTGACCTTTATCATCCCCTTTTCCTTTATGTGATTTAAACAAAATATCATCGAATTAGGCAATATTTTGCCGTTTTTCCACGTTTTTGTGAATTTTCAGTTTATTGTTATTAATTCATTAAATATACGATAAAAATGATGCAAACACATAATTGATCAGAAAATAACCTTAAATACTTCATTTTCAATCATCTATTTGTTTCTCGTTAAAATACTAAGTAAGATTTTGAAAAGGGGAGAAGTTCAGTTTTTATTGCATATATCGACGTTTCAGCAGGATTAGAGCGGTTTTACTTGTACATCTTCCATCGATAGTATAAACCGAAAATCAGGAACATTTTAGTTAATTTTAATGAAAACATATTGATTTTTATCATTTGTATTGGAAGCAACATCTTTATACGTCTTTTCTAGGGTCTAAAAAATACGAAACGTCGCTCTATGATTCGAAGTTAAAATCCTCAAATTTGGTATAATAATGACTCTTTTCACGTTTTTCGTGTAGTTTGATATTAAGTAAATATATTCGTTTTTACCAATATTTCGATACTATTTCATGTAGTATCACGATATGTGATTTGTCCTTCTAATCTCAGAATTTCGCATAATATTGCATTTTAAGCAAGTTTTCTTGCATTTTGTTCCGTACTAAAAATCATCGAATTCAGCAATATTTTGAAGTTATCTCATTCCCTTTTCCTTTATGTGATATAAACAAAATATCATTGAATTAGGCAATATTTTGCTGTTTTCCACGTTTTTGTGAATTTTCAGTTTATTATTATTAATTCATTATATATACGAAAAAAATGATGCAAACACATAATTGATTAGAAATTAACCTTAAACACTTCATTTTCATTCAACTATTTGTTTCTCGTTAAAATTCTGTGTAAGATATTGAAAAGGGGAGAAGTTCTGTTTTATTGCATATATCAACGTTGCTGCCGGATTAGAGTGGTTTTACGTGTTTATCTTCCATCGGTAATATAAACGGAAAATCAGGAACATTTTAGTTAATTCTAATGAAAACACATTGACTTTTATCATTTGTATTGGAAACAACATTGTCATATATCTTTTCTTGGATCTAAATAATACGAAACCTCGCTCTATGATTTGAAGTTAAAATCTTCAAATATGGTAATATAGTGACTTTTTTCACGTTATTCATGTAGTGTGATTTTACGTATATATATTCGTTTTTACCAATATTTCGATACTACTTCTTGTTTTCTCACGATATGTGATTTGGCCTTCAAATCTCAGAATTTCGCAAATTTTGCATTTTTAAGCAAGTTTTCTTGCATTTTGTTTCGTACGAAAAATCATCGAATATAGCAATATTTTGACATTTATCATCCCCTTTTCCTTTATGTGATATAAACAAAATATCATTGAATTAGGCAATATTTTGCTGTTTTCCACGTTTTTGTGAATTTTCAGTTTATTATTATTAATTCATTAAATATACGAAAAAAATGATGCAAACACATAATTGATTAGAAATTAACCTTAAACACTTCATTTTCTTTCAACTATTTGTTTCTCGTTAAAATACTGAGTAAGATATTGAAAAGGGGAGAAGTTCTGTTTTATTGCATATATCAACGTTTCAGCCGGATTAGAGCGGTTTTACGTGTACATCTTCCATCGGTAATATATACGGAAAATCAGGAACATTTTAGTTAATTCTAATGAAAACACATTGACTTTTATCATTTGTATTGGAAACAACATTGTCATATATCTTTTCTTGGATCTAAATAATACGAAACCTCGCTCTATGATTTGAAGTTAAAATCCTCAAATATGGTAATATAGTGACTTTTTTCACGTTATTCATGTAGTGTGATTTTACGTATATATATTCGTTTTTACCAATATTTCGATACTACTTCTTGTTTTCTCACGATATGTGATTTGGCCTTCAAATCTCAGAATTTCACCAATTGTCATTTTTAAGCAAGTTTTCTTGCATTTTGTTTTTACTAAAAATCATCGAATTTAGCAATATTTTGACCTTTATCATCCCCTTTTCCTTTATGTGATTTAAACAAAATATCATCGAATTAGGCAATATTTTGCCGTTTTTCCACGTTTTTGTGAATTTTCAGTTTATTGTTATTAATTCATTAAATATACGATAAAAATGATGCAAACACATAATTGATCAGAAAATAACCTTAAATACTTCATTTTCAATCATCTATTTGTTTCTCGTTAAAATACTAAGTAAGATTTTGAAAAGGGGAGAAGTTCAGTTTTTATTGCATATATCGACGTTTCAGCAGGATTAGAGCGGTTTTACTTGTACATCTTCCATCGATAGTATAAACCGAAAATCAGGAACATTTTAGTTAATTTTAATGAAAACATATTGATTTTTATCATTTGTATTGGAAGCAACATCTTTATACGTCTTTTCTAGGGTCTAAAAAATACGAAACGTCGCTCTATGATTCGAAGTTAAAATCCTCAAATTTGGTATAATAATGACTTTTTTCACGTTTTTCGTGTAGTTTGATATTAAGTAAATATATTCGTTTTTACCAATATTTCGATACTATTTCATGTAGTATCACGATATGTGATTTGTCCTTCTAATCTCAGAATTTCGCATAATATTGCATTTTAAGCAAGTTTTCTTGCATTTTGTTCCGTACTAAAAATCATCGAATTCAGCAATATTTTGAAGTTATCTCATTCCCTTTTCCTTTATGTGATATAAACAAAATATCATTGAATTAGGCAATATTTTGCTGTTTCCACGTTTTTGTGAATTTTCAGTTTATTATTATTAATTCATTATATATACGAAAAAAATGATGCAAACACATAATTGATTAGAAATTAACCTTAAACACTTCATTTTCATTCAACTATTTGTTTCTCGTTAAAATTCTGTGTAAGATATTGAAAAGGGGAGAAGTTCTGTTTTATTGCATATATCAACGTTGCAGCCGGATTAGAGTGGTTTTACGTGTTTATCTTCCATCGGTAATATAAACGGAAAATCAGGAACATTTTAGTTAATTCTAATGAAAACACATTGACTTTTATCATTTGTATTGGAAACAACATTGTCATATATCTTTTCTTGGATCTAAATAATACGAAACCTCGCTCTATGATTTGAAGTTAAAATCTTCAAATATGGTAATATAGTGACTTTTTTCACGTTATTCATGTAGTGTGATTTTACGTATATATATTCGTTTTTACCAATATTTCGATACTACTTCTTGTTTTCTCACGATATGTGATTTGGCCTTCAAATCTCAGAATTTCGCAAATTTTGCATTTTTAAGCAAGTTTTCTTGCATTTTGTTTCGTACGAAAAATCATCGAATATAGCAATATTTTGACGTTTATCATCCCCTTTTCCTTTATGTGATATAAACAAAATATCATTGAATTAGGCAATATTTTGCTGTTTTCCACGTTTTTGTGAATTTTCAGTTTATTATTATTAATTCATTAAATATACGAAAAAAATGATGCAAACACATAATTGATTAGAAATTAACCTTAAACACTTCATTTTCTTTCAACTATTTGTTTCTCGTTAAAATACTGAGTAAGATATTGAAAAGGGGAGAAGTTCTGTTTTATTGCATATATCAACGTTTCAGCCGGATTAGAGCGGTTTTACGTGTACATCTTCCATCGGTAATATATACGGAAAATCAGGAACATTTTAGTTAATTCTAATGAAAACACATTGACTTTTATCATTTGTATTGGAAACAACATTGTCATATATCTTTTCTTGGATCTAAATAATACGAAACCTCGCTCTATGATTTGAAGTTAAAATCCTCAAATATGGTAATATAGTGACTTTTTTCACGTTATTCATGTAGTGTGATTTTACGTATATATATTCGTTTTTACCAATATTTCGATACTACTTCTTGTTTTCTCACGATATGTGATTTGGCCTTCAAATCTCAGAATTTCGCAAATTTTGCATTTTTAAGCAAGTTTTCTTGCATTTTTTTTGTACTAAAAATCATCGAATTTAGCAATATTTTGACCTTTATCATCCCCTTTTCCTTTATGTGATTTAAACAAAATATCATCGAATTAGGCAATATTTTGCCGTTTTTCCACGTTTTTGTGAATTTTTAGTTTATTGTTATTAATTCATTAAATATACGATAAAAATGATGCAAACACATAATTGATCAGAAAATAACCTTAAATACTTCATTTTCAATCATCTATTTGTTTCTCGTTAAAATACTAAGTAATATATTGAAAAGGGGAGAAGTTCTGTTTTTATTGCATATATCGACGTTTCAGCCCGATTAAAACGGTTTTACTTGTACATCTTCCATCGGTAATATAAACCGAAAATCAGGAACATTTTAGTTAATTTTAATGAAAACACATTGATTTTTATCATTTGTATTGGAAGCAACATTGTCATTTATCTTTTCTTACATCTAAATAACACGAAACCTCGCTCTATGATTTGAAGTTAAAATCCTCAAATATGGTAATATAGTGACTTTTTTCACGTTATTCATGTAGTGTGATTTTACGTATATATATTCGTTTTTACCAATATTTCGATACTACTTCATGTTTTCTCACGATATGTGATTTGGCATTCATATCTCAGAATTTCGAAAATTTTGCATTTTTAAGCAAGTTTTCTTGCATTTTGCTTTGTACTAAAAATCATCGAATTTAGCAATATTTTGACCTTTATCATCTCCTTTTCCTTCATGTGATTTAAACAAAATATCATCGAATTAGGCAATATTTTGCCGTTTTTCCACGTTTTTGTGAATTTTCAGTTTATTGTTATTAATTCATTAAATATACGATAAAAATGATGCAAACACATAATTGATCAGAAAATAACCTTAAATACTTCATTTTCAATCATCTATTTGTTTGTCGTTAAAATACTAAGTAAGATATTGAAAAGGGGAGACGTTCTGTTTTTTTTGCATATATCGACGTTTCAGCAGGATTAGAGCGGTTTTACTTGTACATCTTCCATCGATAGTATAAACCGAAAATCAGGAACATTTTAGTTAATTTTAATGAAAACATATTGATTTTTATCATTTGTATTGGAAGCAACATCTTTATACGTCTTTTCTAGGGTCTAAAAAATACGAAACGTCGCTCTATGATTCGAAGTTAAAATCCTCAAATTTGGTATAATAATGACTTTTTTCACGTTTTTCGTGTAGTTTGATATTAAGTAAATATATTCGTTTTTACCAATATTTCGATACTATTTCATGTAGTATCACGATATGTGATTTGTCCTTCTAATCTCAGAATTTCGCATAATATTGCATTTTAAGCAAGTTTTCTTGCATTTTGTTCCGTACTAAAAATCATCGAACTCAGCAATATTTTGAAGTTATCTCATCCCCTTTTCCTTTATGTGATATAAACAAAATATCATTGAATTAGGCAATATTTTGCTGTTTTCCACGTTTTTGTGAATTTTCAGTTTATTATTATTAATTCATTAAATATACGAAAAAAATGATGCAAACACATAATTCATTAGAAATTAACCTTAAACACTTCATTTTCATTCAACTATTTGTTTCTCGTTAAAATTCTGAGTAAGATCTTGGGAGTGATGCAGAGGCTGAAGAGAGGGATGCAGAGTCTCAAGAAAGTGATTCAGAGGCTTACGAGACTGATGCAGAGGCTTAAGAGAGTGATGCAGAGGCTTAAGAAAGTGATGAAGAGGTTCAAAAGAGGGATGCAGAGGCTTAAAAGGGTGATGCAGAGGCTCAAGAGAGTGATGCAGAGGCTCAAGAGAGGGATGCAGGGGCTCAAGAGAGTGATTCAGAGGCTCAAGAGAGTGATGCAGAGGCTTAAGAGATGGATGCAGAGGCCCAAGAGAAGGATGTAGAGGCTGAAGAGAGTGATGAAGAGGTTCAAGAGAGTGATTCAGAGGATTACGAGAGTGATGCAGAGGCTTAAGAGAGTCATGCAGAGGCTTAAGAGAGGGATGCAGAGGCTCAAGAGAGGGATGCAGGGGCTCAAGAGAGGGATGCAGAGGCTCAAGTGAGGGATGCAGAGGCTGAAGAGAGTGATGCAGAGGCTTATGTGAGTAATGCAGAGGCTTAAGAGAGGGATGCAGAGGCTCAAGAGAGTGATGCAGAGGCTGAAGAGAGAGATGCAAAGGCTTAAGAGAGTGATGCAGAGGCTCAATAGAGTGATGGAGAGGCTCAAGAGAATGATGTAGAGGCTTAAGAGAGGGATGCAGAGGCTCAAGAGAATGATGCAGAGGCTGAAGAGAGTGATGCAGAGGATGAAGAGAGGGATGCAGAGGTTTAAGAGAGTGATGCAGAGGCTCAAGAGAGTGATGCAGAGGCTCAAGAGAGTGATGCAGAGGTTCAAAAGAGGGATGCAGAGGCTTAAAAGGGTGATGCAGAGGCTCAAGAGAGTGATGCAGAGGCTCAAGAGAGGGATGCAGGGGCTCAAGAGAGTGATTCAGAGGCTCAAGAGAGTGATGCAGAGGCTTAAGAGATGGATGCAGAGGCTCAAGAGAGGGATGTAGAGGCTGAAGAGAGTGATGAAGAGGTTCAAGAGAGTGATTCAGAGGCTTACGAGAGTGATGCAGAGGCTTAAGAGAGTCATGCAGAGGCTTAAGAGAGGGATGCAGAGGCTCAAGAGAGTGATGCAGAGGCTGAAGAGAGAGATGCAAAGGCTTAAGAGAGTGATGCAGAGGCTCAATAGAGTGAAGGAGAGGCTCAAGAGAATGATGTAGAGGCTTAAGAGAGGGATGCAGAGGCTCAAGAGAGTGATGCAGAGGCTGAAGAGAGTGATGCAGAGGATGAAGAGAGGGATGCAGAGGCTTAAGAGAGTGATGCAGAGGCTCAAGAGAGTGATGCAGAGGCTCAAGAGAGTGATGCAAAGGATCAAGAGAGTGATGCAGAGGTTCAAGAGAGTGATGCAAAGGATCAAGAGAGGGATTCAGAGGCTCAAGAGAGGGATTCTGAGACTAAAGAGAGTTATGCAGAGGCTGAAGAGAGTGTAGCTTGAGCCTCTGCATCACTCTCCTGAGCCTCTGTATCACTCTTTTACGCCTCTGCATCATTCTCTTCAGCCTCTGCATCACCCTCTTAAGCCTCTTCATCCCTCTCTTAAGACTCTGCATCATTCTCTTCAACCTCTGCATACCTCTCTTAAGCCTCTGCATCATTGTATTCAGCCTCTGCATTCCTCTCTTAAGCCTCTGCATCACTCTCTTGAGCCTCTGCATCCCTCTCTTAAGCCTCTGCATCACTCTCTTGCGCCTTTGCATCACTCTCTTAAGCCTCTGCATCCCTCTCTTGAGCCTTCGCATCCCTCTTTTAAGCCTCTGCATCACTCTCTTAAGCCTCTATATCTCTCTCTTAAGCCTCTGCTTCACCCTCATAAACCTCTGCATTACTCTCTTGAGCCTCTGCATCCCTCTCCTAAGCATCTGCCTCACTCTATTAAGCCTCTGCATCACTCTCTTCAGCCTCTGCATGGCTCTTTTGAGCCTCTGCGTCACTCACTTCATCCTCTTCATACCTCTCTTGAGCCTCTGCAACACTCTCTTGAGCCTCTGCATCACACTCGTAAGCCTCTGAATCACTCTCTCGAGCCTCTGCATCACTCTCTTGGTCATCTGCATCACTCTATTGAGCCTCTGCATCACCCTCTTGAGCCTCTGCATCACTCTCTAGAACCTCTGCATCACTCTCTTCAGCCTCTGCATCACTCTCTTAAGCTTCTGCATCCCTCTTGTGAGCCTCTGCGTCAATTTCTTAAGCCTCTGCATCGCTCTCTTAAGCCTCTGCATCAGTCTCGTAAGCCTCTGAATCACTCTCTTGAGCCTCTGCATCCCTCTCTTGAGCCTCTGCATCACTCCCAAGAGCCTCTGCGTCCCCCTCTATTGCCTCTTCATCCCTCACTTGAGTCTCTGCATCCCTCTCTTGAGCCTCTGCATCCCTCTCTTGAACTCCTGCATCCCTCCCATGAGCCTCTGCATCCCTCACTTTAGCCTTTGCATCACTCTTTTAAGCCTCTGCATCCCTCTCTTGAGCCTCTGCGTCACTCTCGTGAGCCTCTGCATCCCTCTCCTAAGCCTCTGCCTCACTCTATTAAGCCTCTGCATCACTCTCTTGAGCCTCTGCATCCCTCTTTTGAGCCTCTGCGTCACTTTCTTCATCCACTTCATCCCTCTCTTGACCCTCTGCAACACTCTCTTCAGCCTCTGCATCACTCTCGTAAGCCTCTGAATCACTCTCTTGAGCCTCTGCATCCCTCTCTTAAGCCTCTGCATGCCTCTCTTAAGCCTCTGCATTCCTCTCTTAAGCCTCTGCATCACTCTCCTGATCCTCTGCATCCCTCTCTTAAGCCTCTGCATCATTCCCTTGAGCCCCTGCATCATTTTCTTGAGCCACTGCATCCCTCTCTTAAGTCTCTCCATCATTCTCTTGTGCATCTGCATCACTCTCTTGAACCTCTGCATCACTCTCTTAAGCCCCTGCATCTCTCTATTCAGCCTCTGCATCACTCTCTTAAGGCTCAGCATCACTCTCTTGAGCCTCTACATCCCTCTCCTGAGCCTCTGAATCCCTCTCTTAAGCCTCTGCATCACTATCTTGAGCCTCTGCATAGCTCTCTTGAGCCTCTGCGTCACTCTCTTCATCCTCTTCATCCCTCTCTTGAGCCTCTGCACCACTCTTTTCAGCCTCTGCATCACTCTCGTAAGCCTCTGAATCACTCTCTCGAGCCTCTGCATCACTCTCTTGATCATCTGCATCACTCTCTAGAACCTCTGCATCACTCTCTTCAGCCTCTGCATCACTCTCTTAAGCCTCTGCTTCCCTCTCTTGATCCTCTGCATCACTCTCTAAAGCCTCTGCATCACTCTCGTAAGCCTCTGAATCACTCTCTTGAGCCTCTGCATTACTCTCTTGAGCCCCTTCATCCCTCTCTTGAGCCTCTGCATCACTCTCCTGAGCCTCTGCATCACCCTTTTAAGCCTCTGCATCCCTTTTTTGAGCCTCTGCATCATATTCTTAAGCCTCTGCATCACTCTCTTAAGCCTCTGCATCAGTCTCGTAAGCCTCTGAATCACTCTCTTGAGCCTCTGCATCCCTCTCTTGAGCCTCTGCATCACTCCCAAGAGCCTTTGCATCCCTCTCTATTGCCTCTTCATCCCTAACTTGAGTCTCTGCATCCCTCTCTTGAGCCTCTGCATCCCTCTCTTGAACTCCTGCATCCCTCCCATGAGCCTCTGCATCCCTCACTCGAGCCTTTGCATCACTCTTTTAAGCCTCTGCATCCCTCTCTTGAGCCTCTGCGTCACTCTCAAGAGCCTCTGCATCCCTCTCTTGTGCCTCTACTTCTATCACTTGAGCCTTTGCATCACCCTCTTAAGCCTCTGCATTACTCTCTTGAGCCTCTGCATCCCTCTCCTAAGCCTCTGCCTCACTCTATTAAGCCTTTGCATCACTCTCTTGAGCCTCTGCATCCCTCTCTTGAGCCTCTGCGTCACTCTCTTCATCCACTTCATCCCTCTCTTGAGCCTCTGCAACACTCTCTTCAACCTCTGCATCACTCTCGTAATCCTCTGAATCACTCTCTTGAGCCTCTGCATCCCTCTCCTAAGCCTCTGCATCATTCTCTTCAGCCTCTGCATCCCTCTCTTAAGCCTCTGCATCATTCTCTTCAACCTCTGCATTCCTCTCTTAAGCCTCTGCATCACTCTCTTGATCTTCTGCATTCCTCTCTTAAGCCTCTGCATCATTCTCTTGAGCCCCTGCATCATTCTCTTGAGCCACAGCATCCCTCTCTTAAGCCTCTACATCATTCTCTTGTGCCTCTGCATCACTCTCTTGAACCTCTGCATCACTCTCTTAAGCCCCTGCATCTCTCTATTCAGCCTCTGCATCATTCTCTTGAGCCTCTGCATCACTCTCTTAATCCTCTGCATCCCTCTCTTGAGCTTCTGCAGTCCTCTCTTAAGCCTCTGCAACACTCTCTTCAGCCTCTGCATCACTCTCTTAAGCCTATGCATCCCTCTCTTGAGCCTCTGCATCGCTCTCTTAAGCCTCTGCAACACTCTCTTCAACCTCTGCATCACTCTCTTAAGCCTCTGCATCCCTTTTTTGAGCCTCTGCATCACTTTCTCAAGCTTTTGCATCCCTTTCTTGAGCCTTTGCATCACTCTCTAGAAGAGAGTGATGCAGAGGCTCTAGAGAGTGATGCAGAGGCTTAAGAGAGTGATGCAGAGGCTTAAGAGAGGGATGCAGAGGCTCAAGAGAGGGAAGCAGAGGCTGAATGGCGTGATTCAGAGGCTTACGAGAGAGATGCAGAGGATCAAGAGAGTGATGCAGAGGCTCGAGAGAGTGATGCAGAGGCTCGAGAGAGTTATGCAGAGGCCTCAAGAGAGGGATTCAGAGACTTAAGAGAGAGATGCAGAGGCTGAAGGGAGTTTTGCAGAGGAGCAAGAGAGGGATGCAGAGGCTCAAGAGAGTGATGCAGAGGCTCAAGAGAGTGATGCAGTGGATCAAGAGAGGGAAGCAGAGGCTTGGGAGAGAGTGACGCAGAGGCTCAAGAGAGGGAGGCAGAGGCTTCAGAGGGTGATGCAGAGACTTGAGAGAGTGATGCAGAGGCTCAAAAGAGTGATGCAGAGGATCAACAGAGTGATGCAGAGGCTCAAGAGAGTGATGCAGAATCTTAAGAGAGTGATGCAGAGGATCAAGAGAGTGATGCAGAGGCTCGAGAGAGTTATGCAGAGGCCTCAAGAGAGGGATTCAGAGGCTTAAGAGAGTGATGCAGAGGCTGAAGAGAGTGTTGCAGATGCCCAAGAGAGGGATGCAGAGGTTAAAGAGAGTGATTCAGAGGCTTACGAGAGTGATGCAGAGGCTTAAGAGAGTGAGGCGGCTTCTTGGGAGAGGGATGCAGAGGCTCAAGAGAGTGATGCAGAGGCTTAAGAGGGTGATGCAGAGGCTCAAGAGAGCGATGCAGAGGCTAAAGAGAGGGATGCAGAGGCTCAACAGAGTGATGAAGACAATCAAGAGAGTGATGCAGAGGCTCAAGAGAGTGATGCAGAGGCTCAGGAGAAGGATGCAGAGGCTCAAGAGAGTGATGCTGAGGATCAGGAGAGGGAAAGCAGAGGCTTAAGAGAGTGATGCAGAAGCTGAAGAGAGTTATGCAGAGGCTCTAGAGAGTGATGCAGAGGCTTAAGAGAGTGATGCACAGGCTCAAGAGAGTGATGCAGAAGATCAAGAGAGTGATTCAGAGGCTGAAGAGAGTGTTGCAGAGGCGCAAGAGAGTGATGCAGAGGCTCAAGAGAGTGTTGCAGAGGATCAAGAGAGGGATGCAGAGGCTTAAGAGAGTGATGCAGAGGCTGAAGAGAGTGTTGCAGAGGCTTAAGAGAGGGATGAAGAGGCTCAAGAGAGTGATGGAAAGGATCAAGAGAGTGATGCAGAGGCTCAAGACGAGGGATGCATAGGCTTAAGAGAGGGTTGCAGAGACTCAAAAGAGTGATGCAGAGACTCAAGAAAGGGATGCAGAGGCTTAAGGGAGTGATGCAAAGGATCAAGAGAGGGATTCAGAGGCTCATGAGAGGGATGCAGAGGCTCACGCGAGGGATGGAGAGGCTTAAGAGAATGATGCAGAGGCTCCAGAGAGAGGTGCAGAGGCTCAAGAGAAGTGATGCAGAGGCTCAAGAGAGTGATGCAGGGGCTGAAGAGAGTGATGCAGAGGCATAAGAGAGTGATTGAGAGGCTCAAGAGAGTGAGGCAGAGGCTCAAGAGAGTGATGCAGCGGCTTAAGAGAGTGTGCAGAGGCTTAAGAGAGGGATGCAGAGACTCAAGAGAGTGATGCAGAGGCTCAAGAAAGTGATGCAGAGGCTTAGGGGAATGATGCAGAGGCCTCAAGAGAGTGATGCAGAGGCTGAAGAGAGTGAGGCAGAGGCTCAAGAGAGTGATGCAGAGGCTTAAGTGAGTGATGCAGAGGCTTAAGAGAGGGATACAGAGGCTCATGAGAGTGATGCAGAGGCCGAAGTGAGAGATGCAAAAGCTTAAGAGAGTGATGCAGAGGCTCAATAGAGTGATGGAGAGGCTCAAGAGAATGATGAGGAGGCTTACGAGAGGGATGCAGAGGCTCAAGAGAATGATGCAGAGGCTGAAGAGAGTGATGCAGAGGATGGAGAGATGGATGCAGAGGCTTAAAGGACTGATGCAAAGACTCTAGAGAGGGATGCAGAGGCGCAAGAAAGTGATGCAGAGGATCAGGATAGTGATGCAGAGGCTCAAGAGAGTGATGCAAAGGATCAAGAGAGGGATTCAGAGGCTCAAGAGAGTTATGCAGAGGCTGAAGAGAGTGTAGCAGAGGCTCAAGAGAGGGATGCAGAGGCTTAAGAGGGTGATGCAGAGCCTCAAGAGAGTGATGTAGAGACTCAAGAGAGGGATGCAGGGGCCCAAGAGAGTGATGCAGATGCTGAAGAGAGGGATGCAGAGGATGAAAAGAGTGATGCAGAGGCTCAAAAGAGGGATTCAGAGGCTCAAGAGAGGGATGCAGATGCTTACGAGAGTGATGCAGAGGCTTAAGAGAGGGATGCAGAGGCTCAACGAAAATGCAAACACAACGCTTGAGCCATATTTTTGAGCCAAATTCAGCTCTCTGCAGGCATTCGCAGTCTGAAATTACGTCTTTTTATACCGAAAAAAGGCCAATTACTGAGAGCGGCGATGGGTCACATTTTTCCCAAACCCTTCCTGCAGTTTTCAAAATATCCGAAAGCATCACTAATTCGGCCCTTGAGCCATATTTTGGAGCCAAATTCGGCTATCTGCACGTATTCGCAGTCTGAAATTACGTCTTTTTATACCGAAAAAATGCCAATTACTGAGAGCGGCGATGGGTCACATTTTTCCCAAACCCTTCCTGCAGTTTTCAAAATATCCGAAAGCATCACTAATTCGACCCTGGAGCCTTATTTTGGAGTCAAATTCTGGCTCTCTGCATGCATTCGCAGTTTGAAATTACGACTTTTTATACTGAAAATATGCCAATTACTGAAAGCAGCGATGCGTCACATTTTGCCCAAACCCCCTTGCAGTTTTCATATATTCCAAACATCCTAAATTCGACCCTTGGATTTTGGATTTTGGAGCCAAATTCTGGCTCTCTGCACGTATTCGCAGTTTGAAATTATGACTTTTTATACTGAAAATATGCCAATTACGGAATGCGGCGATGGATCACATTATGCCCAAACCCTCCCTGCAGTTTCAAAAATATCCCAACCATCCCAAATTCGACCCTTGAGCCATATTTTCTCGCCGAATTCTGGCTTTCTGCACGTATTCGCAGTTTGAAAAACGACTTTTTATACCGAAAAAATGCCAATTACTGAAAGCGACGATAGATCACATTTTGCCCAAACCCACCATTCAGTTTTCAAAAAATCCCAAGCATCCCAAATTCGACCCTTGAGCCATATTTTGGAGCCAAATTCTGTCTCTCTGCACATATTTGCAGGTTGAAATTACGACATTTTATACCGAAATTATGTCAATTACTGAAAGCAGCGATGGGTCATATTTCGCAAAAACCAACACCCCCCTTCCCTGCAGTTTTCAAAATATCCCAAACATCCCAAATTCGAAGCTTGAGCCATATTTTGGAGCCACATTCGGGCTCTCTGCACGTATTCGCAGTTTGAAATTACGTCATTTTATATCGAAAATATGCCAATTACTGAGAGCGGCGATGGGTCACATTTTGCCCAAACCCTCCCTGCAGTTTTCAAAATTTCCCAAACATCCCAAATTCAACCCTTGAGCCAAATAATGGAGCCAAATTGTGGCTCTCTGCACATATTCGCAGTTTGAAATACGACTTTTTGTACCGATACTATGTGAATTACTGAGAGCAGCGATAGGTCACATTTTGCCCATACCTCTTCCTTGTAGTTTTCAAAATATCCCAATCTACCCAAATTCGACCATTGAGAATTATTTTGGAGCCAAATTCTTGCTCTCTGCAAGTATTCGCAGTTTGAAATTACGACTTTTTATCCCAAACATCCCAAATTTGACGCTTGAAAATATGCCAATTACTGAAAGAAGCGATGGGTCACATTTTGCCCAAACCCCCCAGTAAACTGCAGGGAGGGTTTGGGCAAAATGTGATCCATCGCCGCTTTCAGTAATTGGCATATTTTCGGTATAAAAAGTCGTTATTTCAAACAGCGAATTAGCGCTGAAAGCCAGAATTTGGCTCCAAAATATGGCTCAAAGGTCGAATTTGGCATGTTTCGGATATTTTGCAAACTGCAGGGGGGTTTGGGCAAAATGTGACCCATCGCTTCTTTCAGTAATTCGCATAATTTTAAGCGTCAAATTTGGGATGTTTGGGTTAAAAAGACGTAATTTCAAACTGCGAATACTTGCAGAGAGCCAGAATTTGGCTCCAAAATAATTCTCAATGGTCGAATTTGGGATGATTGGAATATTTTGAAAACTGAAGGGAGGGCCTGGGCAAAATGTGGTCCATCGCCGCACTCAGTAATTGGCATATTTTCGGTATAAAATGAAATAATTTCAAACTGCGAGCACGTGCAGAGACCCCGAATTTGGCTCCAAAATATGGCTCAAGCGTTGAATTTGGGATGTTTAGGATATTTTGAAAACTGCAGGGAGGGTTTGGGCAAAATGTGATCCAACGCCGCTTTCAGTAATTGTCATGTATTCGGTATAAAAAGTCGTAATTTCAAACTGCGAATACGTTCAGAGAGCCAGAAATTAGCTCCAAAATAATTCTCTAGGGTCGAATTTGGGATGTTTGGGATATTTTAAAAACTGCAGGGAAGGTTTGGGAAAAATGTGAAATAATGAAAAAATTAAAATGTGAAAATGAAATAATTTCAAACTGCGAACACGTGCAGAGACCCCGAATTTGGCTCCAAAATATGGCTCAAGCGTTGAATTTGGGATGTTTAGGATATTTTGAAAACTGCAGGGAGGGTTTGGGCAAAATGTGATCCAACGCCACTTTCAGTAATTGTCATGTTTTCGGTATAAAAAGTCGTAATTTCAAACTGCGAATACGTTCAGAGACCCAGAAATTAGCTCCAAAATAATTCTCTAGGGTCGAATTTGGGATGTTTGGGATATTTTGAAAACTGCAGAGATTGCCTGGGCAAAATGTGATCCATCGCCGCACTCAGTAATTGGCATATTTTCGGTATAAAATGAAATAATTTCTACTGCGAACACGTGCAGAGACCCCCGAATTTGGCTCCAAAATATGGCTCATGCGTCGAATTTGGGATGTTTGGGATATTTTGAAAACTGCAGGGAGGGTTTAGTGTGGTGTGACTTTACGTAAATATATTCGTTTTTACCAATATTTCGATACTACTTCATGTTTTCTCACGATATGTGATTTGGCCTACAAATCTCAGAATTTCGCAAATTTTGCATTTTTAAGCAAGTTTTCTTGCATTTTGTTTTGTACTAAAAACCATCGAATTTAGCAATATTTTGACCTTTATCATCCCCTTTTCCTTTATGTGATTTAAACAAAATATCATCGAATTAGGCAATATTTATCCGTTTTTTCACGTTTATGAGAATTTTCAGTTTATTGTTATTAATTCATTAAATATACGATAAAATTTATGCAAACACATAATTGATCAGAAAATAACCTTAAATACTTAATTTTCAATCATCTATTTGTTTCTCATTAAAATACTAAGTAAGATATTAAAAAGGGGAGAAGTTCTGTTTTATTGCATATATCGACGTTTCAGCCGGATTAGAGCGGTTTTACGTGTACATCTTCCATCGGTAATATAAACGGAAAATCAGGAACATTTTAGTTAATTCTAATGAAAACACATTGATTTTTATCATTTGTATTGGAAACAACATTGTCATATGTCTTTTCTTGGATCTAAATAATACGAAACCTCGCTCTATGATTTGAAGTTAAAATCCTCATATATGGTAATATAGTGACTTTTTTCACGTTATTCATGTAGTGTGATTTTACGTAAATATATTCGTTTTAACCAATATTTCGATACTAATTCATGTTTTCTCATGATATGTGATTTGGCCTTCAAATCTCAGAATTTTGCAAATTTTGCATTTTTAAGCAAGTTTTCTTGCATTTTGTTTTGTAGTAAAAATCATTGAATTTACCAATATGTTGACGTTTATCATCCTCTTTTCCTTTATGTGATTTAAACAAAATACCATCGAATTAGGCAATATTTTGCCGTTTTTCCACGTTTTTGTGAATTTTCAGTTTATTGTTAATAATTCATTAAATATACGATAAAAATGATGTAAACATATAATTGATAAGAAAAAACCTTAAATACTTCATTTTCAATAAACTATTTGTTTCTCGTTAAAATACTCAGTAAGATATTGAAAAGGAGAGAAGTTCTGTTTTTATTGCATATATCGACGTTTCAGCCGGATTTGAGCTGTTTTCCGTGTACATCTTCCATCAATAATATAAACGGAAAATCAGGAATATTTTAGTTAATTCCACCAAAAACACATTGATTTTTATCATTTGTATTGGAAACAACATTTCTATATGTCTTTTCTAGGATCTAAATAATACGAAACCTCGCTCAATGATTTGAAGTTAAAATCCTCAAATAAGGTAATTGAGCGATTTTGTTCACGTTTTTTATGTAGTGTGACATCACGTGAATATATTCGTTTTTCCAATATTTTGATACAATTTCATGTAGTATCACGATATGTGATTTGGCCTTTAAATATCAGTATTTCGCATAATATTGCATTTTAAGCAAGATTTCTTGAATTTTGTTTCGTACTAAAAATCATCGAATATAGCAATATTTTGACGTTTATCATCCCCTTTTCCTCTATGTGATATAGGGTTTGGGTAAAATGGGAGGGTTTGGGCAAAATGTGATCCATCGCCGTCCTAAGTAATTAGCATATTTTCGGTACAAAAATCCGTAATTTCAAACTGCGAATACGTTCATAGAGCCAGAATTTGGCTCCAAAATATAGCTCAAGGGTAGAATTTGGGATGTTTGGGATATTTTGAAAACTGCAGGGGGGTTTGGGCAAAATGTGACCTTTCGCTGCTTTCAGTAATTGTGCATATTTTCCGTATAAAAAGACGTAATTTCAAACTACGAATACGTGACGAGAGTCAGAATTTGGCTCCAAAATTGGGCTCAAGGATCGAATTTGTGATGTTTGGGATATTTTGAAAACTGCAGGGAAGGTTTGGGCAAAATGTGATCCATCGCCGCTCTCAGTAATTGGCATATTTCCGATATAAAAAGTCGTAATTTCAAACTGCTAATACGTGCAGAGAGCCAGAATTTGGCTCAAAAATATGGCTGAAGCGTCAAATTTGTTAAGTTTGGGATATTTTGAAAACTGCAGGGAGGGTTTGGGCAGAATGAGTTCCTTCTCTTCTTTCAGTAATTGGCATATTTTCAGTATAAAAAGTTGTAATTTCAAACTGCGAATACGTGCAGACAACCAGAATGTGGCTCCAAAATATAGCTCAAGGGTCGAATTTGGGATGTTTAGGATATTTTGAAACTGCAGGGGGGTTTTGGCAAAATGTGACCCAACGCAGTTCTCAGTAATTGGCATATTGTCGGTATAAAATGAAATTATTTCAAACTGCGAATACGTGCAGAGAACCCTATTTTGGCTCCAAAATATGTCTCAAGCGTCGAATAGGGGATGTTTGGGATATTTAAAAAACTGCAGGGGGGGGGGGGGGGTTGGGCAAAATATGACCCATCGCTGCTGTCAGTAATTTGCATATTTTCGGTATAAAATGTCGTAATTTCAAACTGCGAATATGTGCAGAGAGCCAGAATTTGGCTCCAAAAAATTTCTCAAGGGTCGAATTTGGGATGTTGAGGATATTTTGAAAACTGCAGGGAGGGTTTGGGAAAGATGTGATCCATCACCGCTTTCAGTAATTAGCATATTTTTTGTATATGGATTTTGGATTTACAGTCTCCGTGGTGTAGTGGTAAGACACTCGCCTCGCGTTCCGCTAGCGCTATGTCATGGGTTCGTATCCTGGCCGGAGAGGATTGACTGGGAGCAATTCCTTAACTGTAGCCTTTGTTTAACGCAACAGTAAAATGTGTACTTGGATGAAAAAACGATTCTTCGCGGCAGGGTATCGTATTCCAGGGACCTGCCCGAAACGCTACGCGTACTAGTGGCTGTAATAGAATGTAACAACTCTTGTATATATCTCAAAAAAAAAGTATAAAAAGTCGTTATTTCAAACTGCGAATACGTGCAGAGAGCCAGAATTTGGCTCCAAAATATGGATGAAGGGTCGAATTTGGGATGTTTGGGAAATTTTAAAAACTGCAGGGAGGGTTTGGGCAAAATGTGATCCATCGCCGCTGTCAGTAATTGGCATACTTTCGGTATAAAATGAAATAATTTCTAACTGCGAATACATGCAGAAAGCCAGAATTTGGCTCCAAAATATTGCTCAAGCGTGGAATTTTGGATGTTTGGGATATTTTGAAAATTGCAGGAAGGGTTTGGGCAAAATGTGATCAATCGCCGCTTTCAGTAATTGTCATATTTTCGGTATAAAAAGTCGTAATTTCAAACTGCGAATACGTGCAGAAAGACAGAATTTGGTTCCAAAATATAACTCAAGGGTCGAATTTTGGATATTTGGGATATTTTGCAAACTGCAGGGAGGGTTTGGGCAAAATGTGATCCATCGCCGCTCTCAGTAATTAGCATATTTTTGGTATAAAAAGTCGTAATAGCAAACTGCGAATATGTGCAGAGAGCCAGAATTTGGCTCAAAAATATAGCTCAAGCGCCGAATTTGGGATGTTTGTGATATTTTGAAAGCTGCAGGGAGGGTTTGGCCAGAATGGGATCCATCGCCGCTTTCAGTAATTGGCATATTTTCGTTAAAAAAAGTCGTAATTTCAAACTGCGAATACGTGCAGAGAGCCAGAATTAGGCTCCAAAATATGGCTCAAGGATCGAATTTAGGATGTTTGGGATATTTTGAAAACTGCAGGGGGGTTTGAGCAAAATGTGACCCATCGCTGCTTTCAGTAATTGGCATATTTTTAGTATAAAAAGTCGTAATTTCAAACTGCGAATACGTGCAGAGAGCCAGAATTTGGCTCCAAAATTAGGCTCAAGGGTCGAATTTGGGATGTTTGGGATATTTTGAAAACTGCAGGGAGGGTTTGGGCAAAATGTGATCCATCGCCGCTTTCAGTAATTGGCATATTTTCGGTATAAAAAGTCGTAATTTCAAACTGCGAATACGTGGAGAGAGCCAGAATTTGGCTAAAAAATATTGCTCAAGCGTCGAATTTGTTATGTTTGGGATATTTTGAAAGCTGCAGGGAGGGTTTGTGCAAAATGTGATCCATCGCCGCTTTCAGTAATTGGCATATTTTCAGTATAAAAAGTCGTAATTTCAAACCGCGAATACGTGCAGACAGCCAGAATTTGGCTCCAAAATTCAGCCTCTGCATCAATCTCTTTAGCCCTGCATCACTCTCTTAAGCCTCTGCATCATTCTCTTCAGCCTCTGCATCACTCTCTTGAGCCTCTGCATCACTCTCCTGAGCCTCTGCATCACTCTTTTACGCCTCTGCATCATTCTCTTAAGCCTCTGCATCATTCTCTTCAACCTCTGCATCCCTCTCTTCAGACTCTGCATAACTCTCTTCAGCCTCTCCATCCCTCTCTTAAGCCTCTGCATCACTCTCTTCAGCCCCTGCATCCCTTTCGCGAACACCTGTATCCCTCTCATGAGCCTCTGCATTCCTCTCTTGAGCCTTTGCATCACTCTCTTAAGCCTCTGCATCCCTCTCTTGAGCCTCTGCATCACTCTCAAGAGCCTCTGCATCCCCCTCTTGTGCCTCTGCATCCCTCACTTGAGCCTCTGCATCCCTCTCTCGAGCCTCTGCATCCCTCTCTTGAGCCTTTGCATCCCTCTCTTAAGCCTCTGCACCACTCTCTTAAGCCTCTGAATCACTCTCGTAAGACTCTGCATAACTCTCTTGAGCCCCTGCATCTCTCTCTCAAGCCTCTGCATCACTCTCTTGAGCCTCTGCATCACCCTCTTAAGCCTCTGCATTACTCTCTTGAGCCTCTGCATCCCTCTCCTATGCCTCTACCTCACTCTATCAAGCCTCTGCATCACTCTCTTGAGCCTCTGCATCCCTCTCTTGAGCCTCTGCGTCACTCTCTTCATCCTCTTCATCCCTCTCTTGAGCCTCTGCAACACTCTCTTCAGCTTCTGCATCACTCTCGTAAGCCTCTGCATCACTCTCTTGATACTCTGCACACTCTCTTGAGCATCTGCATCACTCTCTTGAGCCTCTGCATCACTCTCTAGAGCCTCTGCATCACTCTCTTCAGCCTCTGCATCACTTTCTCATGCCTTTGCTTTCCTCTCTTGATCCTCTGCATCACTCTCTTGAGCCTCTGCATCACTCTCTTAAGCCTCTGCATCACTCTCGTAAGCCTCTGAATCACTCTCTTGAGCCTCTGCATTACTCTATTGAGCCCCTGCATCCCTCTCTTGAGCCTCTGCATCAATCTCTTGAGCCTCTGCATCACCCTTTTAAGCCTCTGCATCCTTCTTTTGAGCCTCTGCATCACTTTCTTAAGCCTCTGCATCACTCTCTTAAGCCTCTGCATCAGTCTCGTAAGCCTCTGAATCACTCTCTTCATCCCTCTCTTGAGCCTCTGCAACACTCTCTTCAGCCTCTGCATCACTCTCGTAAGCCTCTGAATCACTCTCTTGAGCCTCTGCATCCCTCTCTTAAACTCCTGCATCCCGCCCATGAGCCTCTGCATCCCTCACTTGAGCCTTTGCATCACTCTTTTAAGCCTCTGCATCCCTCTCTTGAGCCTCTGCGTCACTCAAGAGCCTCTGCATCCCTCTCTTGTGCCTCTACTTCTATCACTGGAGCCTTTGCATACCATCTTAAGCCTCTGCATTACTCTCTTGAGCCTCTGCATCCCTCTCCTAAGCCTCTGCCTCACTCTATTAAGCCTCTGCATCACTCTCTTGAGCCTCTGCATCCCTCTCTTGAGCCTCTGCGTCACTCTCTTCATCCACTTCATCCCTCTCTTGAGCCTCTGCAACACTCTCTTCAGCCTCTGCATCACTCTCGTAAGCCTCTGAATCACTCTCTTGAGCCTCTGCATCCCTCTCTTAAGCCTCTGCATCATTTTCTTCAGCCTCTGCATCCCTCTCTTAACCCTCTGCATCATTCTCTTCAACCTCTGCATTCCTCTCTTAAGCCTCTGCATCACTCTCTTGATCCTCTGCATCCCTCTCTTAAGCCTCTGCATCATTCTCTTGAGCCCCTGCATCATTCTCTTGAGCCACTGCATCCCTCTCTTAAGCCTCTACATCATTCTCTTGTGATAAAATACTTAGTAAGATATTGAAAAGGCGAGAAGTTATCTTTATATTGCATATATCGACGTTTCAGCCGGATTAGAGCGGTTTTACGTGTACATATTCCATCGGTAATATAAACGGAAAATCAGGGACATTTTAGTTAATTCTAATGAAAACACATTGATTTTTATCATTTGTATTTGAAACAACATTGTCATATGTCTTTTCTTAGATCTAAATAATACGAAACCTCGCTCTATGATTTGAAGTTAAAATCCTCAAATATGGTAATATAGTGACTTTTTCACGTTATTCATGTAGTGTGATTTTACGTATATATATTCGTTTTTACAAATATTTCGATACTACTTCATGTTTTCTCACGATATGTGATTTGACCTTCAAATCTCAGAATTTCGCAAATTTTGCAATTATAAGCAAGTTTTCTTGCATTTTGTTTTGTACTAAAAATCATCGAATTTAGCAATATTTTGACCTTTATCGTCCCCTTTTCCTTTATGTGATTTAAACAAAATATCATCGAATTAGGCAATATTTTGCCGATTTCCACGTTTTTGTGAATTTTCAGTTTATTCTTATTAGTTCATTAAATATACGATAAAAATTATGCAAACACATAATTGATCAGAAAATAACCTTAAATACGTTATTTTCAATCATCTATTTGTTTCTTAGGAGAATGCTTAGGAGGCTTAGGAGAATGATGCAGAAGCTCAAGAGAGGGATGAGTTGCGTGGTGACCACCGGCCAGGTCGGACGCTCCTGAGGTCTCTCCGCACTGGCTAGTGTTTACGTTGGGTGATTGCTTGTTTGCTCTGCTGGTGGTGGTTTGCCACTGACAGGGTGACGTTTGCCTTAGCCATGGGGTCATCTCGCCCTCCAGTGCAGAGGACATTGTCGGCTGGTCTAGCGTTTACGGTGCCGGTGGATCATCCGTTGGTTGGTGTCGCCCTGGTGGACGTGCTTCATGTGCAGCTGTCGGACCTGGTGGGCGTCCAGCTGCTTCAGGGCAACCGTGCTGTGGTCAAGTTCCGCCTCCAGGCTGCCTTTCAGGTGTTTCTCGAGCGTTGTGAGGGGCGTGTTTACCCACTCCCTGATTCAGCTGGCTCAGTTAAGGTGGTGAATCTTAGTGTCACCTTGACGTCTGTGGCGGTGCATGGTGCCCCCTTCGAATTTCAGGACGACTTTTTAACCTCCTGTTTTGAGCGATTTGGGACCGTGTTAAGTGTTCGTTGGAACAAGGTCGTTGCCGGGCACTGTGTTGGTATGCTTGACGGCTCCCGCACCCTGACGATGTCGCTGAAGTGTAGTGTACCGTCTTCGATGTCCGTGTTGGGTTACACGCTCCGCTGCTTGTACCGGGGTCAACCGCGCACCTGTTATCGGTGTGGTCACGAGGGTCACCTGGCTGCGGCGTGCGACGTGGGAGCACCTGGTCGGGTGCATGTTTTTCGTGCAGAGGATTTCCCGCCCTTGTTACGTTCGGACGGTTCTGAGGACGGAGTAGGTGCTGTGCCTGAGGCGCCTGATTGCCTGTCTGCTGCTCCGCCTGTTGAGGCGAGTTCTACGGCCTGTGCGACACGTCAGGTGACTGCTGTGGCCCCTGGGGTTGTTGAGCCGGTGTGTGTGGGTGTCGAGCCGTCGCCTGAGCTGCGTGTAGTGCAGGATGTCTCGGTGGAGGTCCATGTCCCGCCCCGCCTGTGGATGTGATACCGGCTCCCGGGAACGCGGGTTCTGCTGTTTTAGAGGGGGTGCTTCGGCAGGGGGAGGTGCCTGCCGTGCCTGTGTGTGTTGGTGACTGTAGTTCTGCTCTTTCCGTCCCTTTGCAGAAGCGTGCGCGTCGGTGTTCTGAGGCTGTTTCCCTGGATGATGTGGACAGTGTGGGTGATGTGGCCTCTGTGGACTCTTCGGACGGTGCGGGTGTGGCCTGTGTGGATGTAAAGATGGTGGCCGTGCCTGCGGCGGGGCCTGCTGGGCGTCGTGTGGTGAGGCCTGTCTCGAAGCGTTCACGGCGGGCTCGGAGTGTGTCTCCCCTTCGTGGTGTGCCTTGGGAGGAGGTGGGGGAGTATGGTTATCTGGCGCCCCCCGCCGAGAATGATGGTGCTGTGAGGGGCTCCGAAGTTGCTACCTGTGCCTCTCCTCCTGCGTCTCCTGCTGTTGGATCTCCGCAGTGGGGGGTTGTCCCTGATGATCGGGACCTCGTCGTGATGTTGCGGAAAGATGTGCGCCAGAGGGCCTCGGCTCCTGTGCCCGGTGGTGGGGTCGGTGCCGCGCCTGCGTCCCCTGCTGTATCCCCTCCTTCTTTGCTCCAGTCTGGGGATTGCCTAGTCCCGTCTGCTGGGGTCGTGCCCTGTGAGGGTCCGGAGTTGGGCCCTTATCGGGATGCCCGGGTGCTTCCGATCCCGTGGTGCTCGTCCACTGTCTGGGTGTCGCGGGTGAAGGAGTTTGTGTATAGGGTGCCTGATAGGATGTCTCAGCCGAGGGCTCCGCCTGGTGGCCGGCTGCCCGCTGACCTGCGGGTGATTTGGGAAGCGTACTGCTTGCGCTTTCCGATACACAAGTTTCCGGAGAAGTATTAGTTCCCGTCTTGCGCACGCTGCTAAGCCGTGCATGGATCAGCTGCCACCGTGATCACGACCCCCCCCCCCCACCCACCCCCCCGGTGCGGGGTGTCTCCCTCTAACGTTCGCCTGTTTTCGTCGCCACTCTTCTCTCTACGGCCCATCACATCTACCGCTTTTGACTTTCTTCTCCTCCTGACCGTCAACGCGTCTCCTTACATCTGTCCTGGTGCAGTCATCGGGAGGGTTACCCCTTCATGCAAACTGCGCCTATTCTCAAGAAGAAGAAGAAGAGAGGGATGCAGAGGTTCAAGAGAAGTGATGCAGAGGCTCAAGAGAGTGATGCAGGGGCTCAAGAGAGTGATGCAGAGGCTCAAGACAGGGGATGCAGAGGCTTAAGAGAGGGATGCAGAGACTCAAAAGAGTGATGCAGAGGCTCAAGTAAGGGATGCAGAGGTTTAAGAGAGTGATGCAAAGGATCAAGAGAGGGATTCAGAGGCTCATATGAGGGATGCAGAGGCTCAAGTGAACGATTCTCTTCAGCCTCTGCATCGCCCTCTTCTGCCTCTGCATCCCTCTCTTAATCCTATGCATCACTCTCTTGATCCTCTGCATCCCTCTCTTAAGCATTTGCATCACTCTCTTGAGCCTCTACATCCCTTTCGTGAACTCCTGCATCCCTCTCATGAGCCTCTACATCCCTCTCTTGAGCCTTTGCATCACTCTCTTAAGCCTCTGCATCCCTCTATTGAGCCTCTGCATCACTCTCAAGAGCCTCTGCATCCCTCTCTTGTGCCTCTGCATCCCTCACTTGAGCCTCTGCATCCCTCTCTTGAGCCTCTGCATCCCTCTCCTGGGCATCTGCATCCCTCTCTTGAGCCTTCGCATCCCTCTTTTAAGTCTCTGCATCACTCTCTTAAGCCTCTGCATCACTCTCTTAAGCCTCTGAATCACCCTCTTGAGCCTTTTTTATAACTCTCTTGAGCCCCTGCATCTCTCTCTCAAGCCTCTGCATCACTCTCTTGAGCCTCTGCATCACCCTCTTAAGCCTCTGCATCCCTCTCTTAAGCCTCTGCAACGCTCTCTTCAGCCTCTGCATCACTCTCGTAAGCCTCTGAAAAACTCTCTCGAGCCTCTGCATCACTCTCTTGATCATCTGCATCACTCTCTTGAGCATCTGCATCACCCTCTTGAGCCTCTTCATCACTCTCTAGAACCTCTGCATCACTATCTTCAGCCTCTGCATCACTCTCTTAAGCCTCTGCTTCCCTCTCTTGATCCTCTGCATCACTCTCTTGAGCCCTTGCATCCCTCTCTTGAGCCTCTGCATCACTCTCCTAAGCCTCTGCATCACCCTTTTAAGCCTCTGCATCCCTCATTTGAGCCTCTGCATCACTTTCTTAAGCCTCTGCATCAGTTTCGTAAGCCTATGAATCACTCTCTTTAGCCTCTGCATCTCTCTCTTGAGCCTCTGCAACACTCCCAAGAGCCTCTGCATCCCTCTCTATTGCCTCTTCATCCCTACTTGAGTCTCTGCATCCCTCTCTTGAGCCTCTGCATCCCTCTCTTGAACTCCTGCATCCCTCCCATGAGCCTCTGCATCCCTCACTTGAGCCTTTGCATCACTCTTTTAAGCCTCTGCATCCCTCTCTTGAGCCTCTGCGTCACTCTCAAGAGCCTCTGCATCCCTCTCTTGTGCCTCTACTTGTATCACTGGAGCCTTTGCATCACCATCTTAAGCCTCTGCATTACTCTCTTGAGCCTCTGCATCCCTCTCCTAAGCCTCTGCCTCACTCTATTAAGCCTCTGCATCACTCTCTTGAGCCTCTGCATCCCTCTCTTGAGCCTCTGCGTCACTCTCTTCATCCACTTCATCCCTCTCTTGAGCCTCTGCAACACTCTCTTCAGCCTCTGCATCACTCTTGTAAGCCTCTGAATCACTCTCTTGAGCCTCTGCATCCCTCTCTTAAGCCTCTGCATCATTCTCTTCAGCCTCTGCATCCCTTACTTAACCCTCTGCATCATCCTCTTCAACCTCTGCATTCCTCTCTTAAGCCTCTGCATCACTCTCTTGATCCTCTGCATCCCTCTCTTAAGCCTCTGCATCATTCTCTTGAGCCCCTGCATCATTCTCTTGAGCCACTGCATCCCTCTCTCAAGCCTCTACATCATTCTCTTGTGCCCCTGCATCATTCTCTTGAGCCACTGCATCCCTCTCTTAAGCCTCTACATCATTCTCTTGTGATAAAATACTTAGTAAGATATTGAAAAGGCGAGAAGTTATCTTTATATTGCATATATCGACGTTTCAGCCGGATTAGAGCGGTTTTACGTGTACATCTTCCATCGGTAATATAAACGGAAAATCAGGAACATTTTAGAGTATTTTAATGAAAACACATTGATTTTTATCATTTGTATTGGAAACAACATCTTTATATGTCTTTTCTAGAATCTAAATAATACGAAACCTCGCTTTATAATTTGAAGATAAAATCCTCAAATTTCGTAAAATAACGATTTTTTCACGTTTTTCATGTAGTGTGGCATTACGTAAATATATTCGTTTTTTCCAATATTTCGATACTACTTCATGTTATTTCACGATATGTGATTTGGCCTTCAAATCTCAGAATTTCGCAAATTTTGCATTTTAAGCAAGTTTTCTTGCGTTTTGTTTTGTACTAAAAATCATTGAATTTAGCAATATTTTGACGTTTATCATCCTCTTTTCCTTTATGTGATTTAAACAAAATATCATCGAATTAGGCAATATTTTGCCGTTTTTCCACGTTTTTTTAAATTTTCAGTTTGTTGTTAATAATTCATTAAATGTAAGATAAAAATGATGCAAACATGTAATTGATTAGAAAAAGCCTTAAATACTTCTTTTTCAATCAACTATTTTGTTTCTCGTTAAAATACTGAGTAAGATATTGAAAAGGGGAGAAGTTATGTTTTTTTTGCATATATCGACGTTTCAGCAGGATTAGAGCGGTTTAGAGCAAGTTTTCTTGCATTTTGTTTTGTACTAAAAATCATCGAATTTAGCAATATTTTGACCTTTATCATCCCCTTTTCCTTTACGTGATTTAAACAAAATATCATCGAATTAGGCGTTTTTCCACGTTTTTGTGAATTTTCAGTTTATTGTTATTAATTCATTAAATATACGATAAAAATTATGCAAACACATAATTGATCAGAAAATAACCTAAAATACTTTATTTTCAATCATCTATTTGTTTCTTGTTAAAATACTGAGTAAGGATTGAAAAGGGGAGAAGTTCTTTTTTATTGCATATATCGACGTTTCAGCCGGATTAGAAAGGTTTTACGTGTACATCTTCCATTGGTAATATAAACTGAAAATCAAAAACATTTTAGTAATTTTAATGAAAACACATTAATTTTTATCATTTGTATTGGAAGCAACATCTTTATACGTCTTTTCTAGGGTCTAAAAAATACGAAACGTCGCTTTATGATTCGAAGTTAAAATCCTCAAATTTGGTATAATAATGACTTTTTTCACGTTTTTCATGTAGTTTGATATTACGTAAATATATTCATTTTTACCAATATTTCGATACTATTTCATGTCGTATCACGATATGTGATTTGGCCTTCAAATCTCAGTTTTTCGCATAATATTTCATTTTAAGCAAGTTTTCTTGCATTTTGTTTCGTACTAAAAATCATCGAATTCAGCAATATTTTGACGTTTATCATACTTTTTTCCTTTATGTGATATAAACAAAACATTATCGAATTAGGCAATATTTTCCGGTTTTTCCACGTTTTTGTGAATTTTTAGTTTATTGTTATTAATTCATTAAATATACGATAAAAATGATGCAAACACATAATTGATTAGAAATTAACCTTAAACACTTCATTTTCAATCAACTATTTGTTTCTCGTTAAAATACTGAGTAAGATATTGAAAAGGGGAGAAGTTCTGTTTTTATTGCATATATCGACGTTTCAGCCGGATTAGAACGGTTTTACGTGTACATCTTCCATCGGTAATATAAACCGAAAATCAGGAACATTTTACTTAATTTTAATGAAAACACATTGATTTCTATCATTTGTATTGGAAGTAACATCTTTATACGTCTTTTCTAGGGTCTAAAAAATACGAAACGTCGCTCTATGATTCGAAGTTAAAATCCTCAAATTTGGTATAATGACTTTTTTCATGTTTCTCATGTAGTTTGATATTACGTAAATATATTAATTTTTACCAATATTTCGATACTATTTCATGTAGTATCACGATATGTGATTTGGCCTTCAAATCTCAGATTTTCGCATAATATTTCATTTTAAGCAAGTATTCTTGCATTTTGTTTCGTACTTAAAATCATTGTATTCAGCAATATTTTGAAGTTTATCATCCCCTTTTCCTTTATGTGATATAAACAAAATATCATCGAATTAGGCAATATTTTGCTGTTTTTCCACGTTTTTGTGAATTTTCAGTTTATTGCTATTAATTCATTAATATACGATAAAAATTATGCAAACACATAATGGATAGAAATTATTTCAAACTGCGAATACGTGCAGAGAACCCTATTTTGGCTCCAAAATATGTCTCAAGCGTCCAATAGGGGATGTTTGGGATATTTAAAA
Source organism: Procambarus clarkii (assembly GCF_040958095.1). Taxonomy (NCBI): domain Eukaryota; kingdom Metazoa; phylum Arthropoda; class Malacostraca; order Decapoda; family Cambaridae; genus Procambarus; species Procambarus clarkii. Next base: position 10,425,188 of record NC_091228.1, read on the forward strand.
AACTGCAGGAGGGGGGTTTGGGCAAAATATGACATATCGCTGCTTTCAGTAATTTGCATATTTTCGGTATAAAATGTCGCAATTTCAAACTGCGAATATGTGCAGAGAGCCAGAATTTGGCTCCAAAATATAACTCAAGGGTCGAATTTTGGATGTTTGGGATATTTTGAAAACTGCAGGGAGGGTTTGGGCAAAATGTGATCCATCGCCGCTGTCAGTAATTGGCATATTTTCAGTATAAAATGAAATAATTTCAAATTGCGAATACATGCAGAAAGCCAGAATTTGGCTCCAAAATATTGCTCAAGCGTGAAATTTTGGATGTTTGGGATATTTTGAAAATTGCAGGAAGGGTTTGGGCAAAATGTGATCAATCGTCGCTTTCAGTAATTGTCATATTTTCGACATAAAAAGTCGTAATTTCAATCTGCGAATGCGTTCATAATGACAGAATTTAGTTCCAAAATATAACTCAAGGGTCAAATTTTAGATATTTGGGATATTTTGCAAACTGCAGGGAGGGTGGGGGCAAAATGTCATCCATCGCCGCTCTCAGTAATTAGCATATTTTTGGTATAAAAAGTCATAATTGCAAACTGCGAATACGTGCAGAGAGCCAGAATTTGGCTCAAAAATATAGCTCAAGCGTCGAATTTGGGATGTTTGTGATATTTTGAAAGCTGCAGGGAGGGTTTGGCCAGAATGGGATCCATCGCCGCTTTCAGTAATTGGCATATTTTCGGTAAAAAAGTCGTAATTTAAAACTGCGAATACGTGCAGAGAGCCAGAATTAGGCTCCAAAATATGGCTCAAGGATCGAATTTAGGATGTTTGGGATATTTTGAAAACTGCAGGGGGGTTTGAGCAAAATGTGACCCATCGCTGCTTTCAGTAATTGGCATATTTTCAGTATAAAAAGTCGTAATTTCAAACTGCGAATACGTGCAAAGAGCCAGAATTTGGCTCCAAAATTAGGCTCAAGGGTCGAATTTGGGATGTTTGGGATATTTTGAAAACTGCAGGGGGGGTTTGGGCAAAATGTGATCCATCGCCGCTTTCAGTAATTGGCATATTTTCGGTATAAAAATTCGTAATTTCAAAATGCGATTACGTGCAGACAGCCAGAATTTGGCTCCAAAATTCAGCCACTGCATCATTCTCTTCAGCCTCTGCATCACTCTCTTAAGCCTCTGCATCATTCTCTTCAGCCTCTGCATCACTCTCTTGAGCCTCTGCATCACTCTCCCGAGCCTCTGCATCACTCTTTTACGCCTCTGCATCATTCTCTTCAGCCTCTGCATCACCCTCTTCAGCCTCTGCATCCCTCTCTTAAGCCTCTGCATCATTCTCTTCAACCTCTGCATCCCTCTCTTCAGACTCTGCATCACTCTCGTAAGCCTCTGAATTACTCTCTTGAGCCTCTGCATCCCTCTCTTAAACTCCTGCATCCCTCCCATGAGCCTCTGCATCCCTCATTTGAGCCTTTGCATCACTCTTTTAAGCCTCTGCATCCCTCTCTTGAGCCTCTGCGTCACTCAAGAGCCTCTACATCCCTCTCTTGTGCCTCTGCTTCTATCACTTGAGCCTTTTCATCACTCTTTTAAGCCTCTGCATCCCTCTCTTGAGCCCTTGCATCCCTCTCTTGAGCCTCTGCATCACTCTCTTGAGCCTCTGCATCACCCTTTTAAGCCTCTGCATCCCTCTTTTGAGCCTCTGCATCACTCTCGTAAGCCTCTGCATCACTCTCTTAAGCCTCTGCATCACTCTCGTAAACCTCTGAATCACTCTCTTGAGCCTCTCTATCACTCTCTTGAGCCTCTGCATCCCTCTATTGAGCCTCTGCATCACTCTCTTGAGCCTCTGCATCACCCTCTTAAGCCTCTGCATCTCTCTTTTGAGCCTCTGCATCACTTTCTTAAGCCTCTGCATTATTTTCTTGAGCCTCTTCATCTCTCTCCTGAACACCTGCATCCCTCTCATGAGCCTTTGCATCCCTCACTTGAGTTTTGCATCACTCGCTTAAGCCTCTGCATCCCTCTCTTGAGCCTCTGCATCACTCGCAGGAGCCTATGCATCCCTCTATTGTGCGTCTGCATCCCTCACTTGAGCCTCTGCATCCCTCTCTTGAGCCCCTGCATCCTTCTCTTGAGCCTCTGCATCCCTCTCTTGAGCCTCTGCATCCCTCTCTTAAGCCTCTGCATCACTCTCTTAAACTTCTGCATCACTCTCGTAAGCCTCTGAATCACTCTCTTGAACCTCTTCATCACTCTCTTGAGCCTCTACATCCCTCTCTTGAACCTCTGCATTCCTCTCTTAAGCCTATGCATCACTCTCCTGAGCCTCTGAATCACTCTCTTGAGCCCCTGCATCCCTCTCTTGAGCCTCTGCATCACTCTCTTGAGCCTCTGCATCACCCTTTTAAGTCACTTCATCCCTCTTTTGAACCTCTGCATCACTTTCTTAAGCCTCTGCATCACTCTCTTAAGCCTCTGCATCAGTCTCGTAAGCCTCTGAATCACTCTCTTGAGCCTCTGCATCCCTCTCTTGAGCCTCTGCATCACTCCCAAGAGCCTCTGCATCCCTCTCTATTTCCTCTTCAACCCTCGGTTGAGTCTCTGCATCCCTCTCTTGAGTCTCTGCATCCCTCTCTTGAACTCCTGCATCCCTCCCATGAGCCTCTGCATCCCTCACTTGAGCCTTTGCATCACTCTTTTAAGCCTCTGCATCCCTCTCTTGAGCCTCTGCGTCACTCTCAAGAGCCTCTGCATCCCTCTCTTGTGCCTCTGCTCCTATCACTTGAGCCTTTGCATCACTCTTTTAAGCCTCTGCATCCCTCTCTTGAGCCTTTGCATCCCTCTCTTGAGCCTCTGCATCACTCTCTTGAGCCTCTGCATCACAAATTTAAGCCTCTGCATCCCTCTTTTGAGCCACTGCATCACTCTTTTAAGCATCCCTCTGCATCCCTCTCAAAAGAGGGATGCATAGTCTTAAAAGGGTGATGCAGAGGCTCAGGAGAATGATGCAGAGGCTCAAGAGAGGGATGCAGGGGCTCAAGAGTGTAATGCAGAGGCTCAAGAGAGTGATTCAGAGGCTTACGAGAGTGATGCAGAGGCTTAAGCGAGTGATGCAGAGGCTCAAGAGAGTGATGCAGAGGCTCAAGAGAGTGATTCAGAGGCTCTAGAGAGTGATGCAGAGGCTCAAGAGGGTGATGAAGAGGCTCAAGAGAATGATGCAGAGGATGAATAGAGTGATGCAGAGGCTCGAGAGAGTGATTCAGAGGCTTACGAGAGTGATGCAGAGGCTCAAGAGAATGATGCAGAGGATCAATAGAGTGATGCAGAGGCTTAAGAGGGTGATTCAGAGGCTCAAGAGAGTGATGCAGAGGGTCAAGAGCGGGATGCAAGGGCTCAAGAGAGGGATGCAGAGGCTTAAAAGAGTGATGCAAAGGCTCAAGTGATAGAAGTAGAGGCACAAGAGAGGGATGCAGAAGCTCTTGAGAGTGACGCAGAGGCACAAGAGAGGGATGCAGGAGCTTAAAAGAGTGATGCAAAGGCTTAAGTGAGGGATGCAGAGGCTCTTGGGATGGATGCAGGAGTTAAAGAGAGGGATGCAGAGGCTCAAGAGAGAGATGCAGAGACTCATGTGAGGGATGAAGAGGCAATAGAGAGGGATGCAGAGGCTCTTGTGAGTGATGCAGAGGCTCAAGAGAGGGATGCAGAGGCTCAAAAGAGTGATTCAGAGGCTTAAGCGAGTGATGCAGAGGCTCAAGAGAGTGATGCAGAGGCTGAAGAGAGTGATGCAGAGGCTCTAGAGAGTGATGCAGAGGCTCAAGAGGGTGATGCAGAGGCTCAAGAGAATGATGCAGAGGATCAAGAGAGTGATGCAGAGGCTCGAGAGAGTGATTCAGAGGCTTACGAGAGTGATGCAGAGGCTCAAGAGAGTGTTGCAGAGGCTCAAGAGAGGGATGAAGAGAGTGACGCAGAGGCTCAAGAGAGGGATGCCGAGGCACAAGAGAGTGATGCAGAGGCTTAATAGAGTGAGGCAGAGGCTTAGAAGAGGAATGCAGAAGCTCAAGAGAGTAATGTAGAAGCTCAAGAGAGTAATGCAGAGGCTTATGAGGGAGATGCAGAGGCTCAATAGAGTGATGCAGAGGCTTGAGAGAGAGATGCAGGGGCTCAAGAGAGTTATGCAGAGGCTCAAGAGAGTGATTCAGTGGCTTAAGAGAGTGATACAGAGGCTTAAGAGAGCGATGCAGAGGCTTAAAAGAGGGATGCGGAGGCTCAAGAGAGGGATGCAGAGGCCCAAGTGAGGGGATTCAAAGGCTCAAGAGAGTGATGCACAGGCTTAATAGAGTGAGGCAGAGGCTTAGGAGAGGGATGCAGAGGCTCAAGAGAGTAATGCAGAGGCTTAAGAGGGTGATTCAGAGGCTCAAGAGAGTGATGCAGAGGGTCAAGAGCGGGATGCAAGGGGCTCAAGAGAGGGATGCAGAGGCTTAAAAGAGTGATGCAAAGGCTCAAGTGATAGAAGTAGAGGCACAAGAGAGGGATGCAGAAGCTCTTGAGAGTGACGCAGAGGCTCAAGAGAGGGATGCAGAAGCTTAAAAGAGTGATGCAAAGGCTCATGTGAGGGATGCAGAGGCTCATGGGAGGGATGCAGGAGTTCAAGAGAGGGATGTAGAGGCTCAAGAGAGGGATGCAGAGACTCAAGTGAGGGATGAAGAGGCAATAGAGAGGGATGCAGAGGCTCTTGGGAGTGATGCAGAGGCTCAAGAGAGGGATGCAGAGGCTCAAGAGAGTGATTCAGAGGCTTACGAGACTGATGCAGAGGCTTATGAGAGTGATGCAGAGGCTTAAGAAAGTGATGCAGAGGCTCAAAAGAGGGATGCATAGTCTTAAAAGGGTGATGCAGAGGCTCAGGAGAATGATGCAGAGGCTCAAGAGAGGGATGCAGGGGCTCAAGAGTGTAATGCAGAGGCTCAAGAGAGTGATTCAGAGGCTTACGAGAGTGATGCAGAGGCTTAAGCGAGTGAAGCAGAGGCTCAAGAGAGTGATGCAGAGGCTGAAGAGAGTGATGCAGAGGCTCTAGAGAGTGATGCAGAGGCTCAAGAGGGTGATGCAGAGGCTCAAGAGAATGATGCAGAGGATCAATAGAGTGATGCAGAGGCTCGAGAGAGTGATTCAGAGGCTTACGAGAGTGTTGCAGAGGCTGAAGAGAGTGTTGCAGAGGCTCAAGAGAGGGATGAAGAGGATAAAGACAGTGACGCAGAGGCTCAAGAGAGGGATGCAGAGGCACAAGAGAGTGATGCAGAGGCTCAATAGAGTGAGGCAGATACTTAGAAGAGGGATGCAGAAGCTCAAGAGAGTAATGCAGAGTCTAATGAGGGAGATGCAGAGGCTCAAGAGAGTGATGCAGAGGCTTCAGAGAGAGATGCAGGGGCTCAAGAGAGTTATGCAGAGGCTCAAGAGAGTGATTCAGAGGATGAAGAGAGTGATGCAGAGGCTTAAAAGAGGGATTCGGAGGCTCAAGAGAGGGATGCAGAGGCCCAAGTGAGGGATGCAAAGGCTCAAGAGAGGGATGCAGAGGCTCAAGTGAGGGATGCAGAGGAAAAAGAGAGGGATGCAGAGGCTCTTGGAAGTGATGCAGAGGCTCAAGAGAGGGATGCAGAGGCTTAAGAGAGTGATGCAAAGGCTCAAGAGAGGGATGCAGAGGCTCATGAGAGGGATGCAGGAGTTCACGAAAGGGATGCAGAGGCTCAAGAGAGTGATGCAGAGGCTCAAGAGAGGGATGCAGAGGCTCAAGAGAGTGATGCAGAGCTTAATAGAGTGAGGCAGAGGCTTAGGAGAGGGATGCAGAGGCTCAAGAGAGTAATGCAGAGGCTTAAGAGGGTGATTCAGAGGCTCAAGAGAGTGATGCAGAGGGTCAAGAGCGGGATGCAAGGGCTCAAGAGAGGGATGCAGAGGCTTAAAAGAGTGATGCAAAGGCTCAAGTGATAGAAGTAGAGGCACAAGAGAGGGATGCAGAAGCTCTTGAGAGTGACGCAGAGGCACAAGAGAGGGATGCAGGAGCTTAAAAGAGTGATGCAAAGGCTCAAGTGAGGGATGCAGAGGCTCTTGGGAGGGATGCAGTAGTTAAAGAGAGGGATGCAGAGGCTCAAGAGAGAGATGCTGAGACTCAAGTGAGGGATGAAGAGGCAATAGAGGGGGATGCAGAGGCTCTTGGGAGTGATGCAGAGGCTCAAGAGAGGGATGCAGAGGCTCAAAAGAGTGATTCAGAGGCTTACGAGACTGATGCAGAGGCTTAAGAGAGTGATGCAGAGGTTTAAGATAGTGATGCAGAGGCTGAAAAGAGGGATGCATAATCGTAAAAGGGTGATGAAGAGGCTCAGGAGAATGATGCAGAGGCTCAAGAGATGGATGCAGGGGCTCAAGAGAGTAATGCAGAGGCTCAAGAGAGTGATTCAGAGGCTTACGAGAGTGATGCAGAGGCTTAAGCGAGTGATGCAGAGGCTCAAGAGAATGATGCAGAGGCTGAAGAGAGTGATGCAGAGGCTCTAGAGAGTGATGCAGAGGCTCAAGAGGGTGATGCAGAGGCTCACGAGAATATTGCAGAGGATCAAGAGAGTGATGCAGAGGCTCGAGAGAGTGATTCTGAGGCTTACGAGAGTGATGCAGAGGCTCAAGAGAGTGTTGCAGAGGCTCAAGAGAGGGATGAAGAGAGTGACGCAGAGGCTCAAGAGAGGGATGCAGAGGCACAAGAGAGTGATGCAGAGGCTTAATAGAGTGAGGCAGAGGCTTAGAAGAGGAATGCAGAAGCTCAAGAGAGTAATGCAGAGGCTTATGAGGGAGATGCAGAGGCTCAATAGAGTGATGCAGAGGCTTGAGAGAGAGATGCAGGGGCTCAAGAGTGTTATGCAGAGGCTCAAGAGAGTGATTCAGAGGCTTAAGAGAGTGATACAGAGGCTTAAGAGAGCGATGGAGAGGCTTAAAAGAGGGATGCGGAGGCTCAATGGAGGGATGCAGAGGCCCAAGTGAGGGATGCAAAGGCTCAAGAGAGTGATGCAGATGCTTAATAGAGTGAGGCAGAGGCTTAGGAGAGGGATGCAGAGGCTCAAGAGAGTAATGCAGAGGCTTAAGAGGGTGATTCAGAGGCTCAAGAGAGTGATGCAGAGGGTCAAGAGCGGGATGCAAGGGCTCAAGAGAGGGATGCAGAGGCTTAAAAGAGTGATGCAAAGGCTCAAGTGATAGAAGTAGAGGCACAAGAGAGAGATGCAGAAGCTCTTGAGAGTGACGCAGAGGCTCAAGAGAGGGATGCAGAAGCTTAAACGAGTGATGCAAAGGCTTTAGTGAGGGATGCAGAGGCTCATGCGAGGGATGCAGGAGTTCAAGAGAGGGATGCAGAGGCTCAAGAGAGGGATGCAGAGACTCAAGTGAGGGATGAAGAGGCAATAGAGAGGGATGCAGAGGCTCTTGGGAGTGATGCAGAGGCTCAAGAGAGGTATGCAGAGGCTCAAGAGAGTGATTCAGAGGCTTACGAGACTGATGAAGAGGCTTAAGAGAGTGATGCAGAGGTTCAAAAGAGGGATGCATTGTCTTAAAAGGGTAATGCAGAGGCTCAGGAGAATGATGCAGAGGCTCAAGAGAGGGATGCAGAGGCTCAAGAGAGTGATGCAGAGGCTGAAGAGAGTGATGCAGAGGCTCTAGAGAGTGATGCAGAGGCTCAAGAGGGTGATGCAGAGGCTCAAGAGAATGATGCAGAGGATCAATAGAATGATGCAGAGGCTCGATAGAGTGATTCAGAGGCTTACGAGAGTGATGCAGAGGCTGAAGAGAGTGTTGCAGAGGCTCAAGAGAGGGATGAAGAGGCACAAGAGAGTGATGCAGAGGCTCAATAGAGTGAGTCAGAGGCTTAGAAGAGGGATGCAGAAGCTCAAGAGAGTAATGCAGAGGCTTATGAGGGAGATGCACAGGCTCAAGAGAGTGATGCAGAGGCTTGAGAGAGAGATGCAGGGGCTCAAGAGAGTTATGCAGAGGCTCAAGAGAGTGATTCAGAGGCTTAAGAGAGTGATGCAGAGGCTTAAGAGAGCGATGCAGGGGCTTAAAAGAGGGATCCGGAGGCTCAAGAGAGGGATGCAGAGGTCCAAGTGAGGGATGCAAAGGCTGAAGAGAGGGATGCAGAGGCTCAAGTGAGGGATGCAGAGGCAAAAGAGAGGGATGCAGAGGCTCTTGGAAGTGATGCAGAGGCTCAAGAGAGGGATGCAGAAGCTTAAGAGAGTGATGCAAAGGCTCAAGAGAGGGATGCACTGAAAGCGGCGATGGATAATATTTTGCCCAAACCCTCCCAGCAATTTTCAAAATATCCCAAACATCCCAAATACGACGCTTCAGCCATATTTTCGAGCCAAATTCGGGCTCTCTGCACGTATTCACTGTTTGAAATTACGACTTTTTATACCGAAAATATGCCAATTACTGAAAGCGGCGATGGATCACATTTTGCCCAAACCCTCCCTGCAGTTTCCAAAAAATCCCAAACATCCCAAATTAAACGCTTGAGCCATAATTTGGAGCCAAATTCTGGCTCTCTTGACGTATTCGCAGTTTGCAATTACGACTTTTTATATAAAAAATATACTAATTACAGAGAGATGGATCACATTTTGCCCAAACCCTCCCTGCAGTTTGCAAAATATCCCAAATATCCAAAATTCGACCCTTGAGTTATATTTGACGTTTAACATCCCCTTTTCCTTTATGTTATATAAACAAAATATCATCGAATTAGGCAATATTTTGCTGTTTTTCCATGTTTTTGTGAATTTTCAGTTAATAACTATTAATTCATTAAATATACGATAAAAATTATGCAAACACATAATTGATTAGAAATTAACCTTAAACACTTCATTTTCAATCAACTATTTGTTTCTCGTTAAAATACTGAGTAAGATATTGGAAAGGGAAGAAGTTCTGTTTTTATTGCATATATCGACGTTTCAGCCGGATTAGAGCGGTTTTACGTGTACATCTTCCATCGGTAATATAAACGGATAATCAGGAACATTTTAGTTAATTCTAATGAAAACACATTGATTTTTATCATTTGTATTTGAAACAACATTGTCATATGTTTTTTCTTGGATCTAAATAATACGAAACCTCGCTCTATGATTTGAAGTTAAAATCCTCAAATATGGTAATATAGTGACTTTTTTCACGTTATTCATGTAGTGTGATTTTACGTATATATATTCGTTCTTACCAATATTTCGATACTACTTCATGTTTTCTCACGATATGTGATTTGGCCTTCATATCTCAGAATTTCGCAAATTTTGCATTTTTAAGCAAGTTTTCTTGCATTTTGTTTTGTACTAAAAATCATCGAATTTAGCAATATTTTGACCTCAATCATCACCTTTTCCTTGATGTGATTTAAACAAAATATCATCTAATTAGGCCGTTTTTCCACGTTTTTGTGAATTTTCAGTTTATTGTTATTAATTCATTAAATATACGATAAAAACTATGCAAACACATAATTGATCAGAAAATAACCTTAAATACTTTATTTTCAATCATCTATTTGTTTCTCGTTAAAATACTGAGTAAGATATTAAAAAGGGGAGAAGTTCTGTTTTTATTGCATATATCGACGTTTCAGCCGGATTAGAACGGTTTTACGTTTGCATCTTCCATCGTTAATATAAACCGAAAATCCGGAACATTTTAGTTAATTTTAATGAAAACACATTGATTTTTATCATTTGTATTGATAGCAAAATCTTTATACGTCTTTTCTAGGGTTTAAATAATACGAAACGTCGCTCTATGATTCGAAGTTAAAATCCTCAAATTTGGTAAAATAATGACTTTTTCCACGTTTTTCATGTAGTTTGATATTACGTAAATATATTCATTTTTACCAATATTTCGATACTATTTCATGTAGTATCACGATATGTGATTTGGCCTTCAAATCTCAGAATTTCCCATAATATTGCATTTTAAGCAAGTTTTCTTGTATTTGTTTCGTACTAAAAATCATCGAATTCAGCAATATTTTGACGTTTATTATCTCCTTTTCCTTTAAGTGATATAAACAAAATATCTTGGAATCAGGCAATATTTTGTTGTTTTTCCACGTTTTTGTGAATTTTCAGTTTATTGCTATTAATTCATTAAATATTCGATAAAAATGATGCAAACACATAATTGATTAGAAATTAACCTTAAACACTTCATTTTCACTCATCTATTTGTTTCTCGTTAAAATACTGAGTAAGATATTGAAAAGGGGAGAAGTTCTGTTTTTATTGCATATATCGACGTTTCAGCCGGATTAGAACGGACAACATCTTCCATCGGTAATATAAACCGAAAATCAGGATCATTTTAGTTAATTTTAATGAAAACACTTTAATTTTTATCATTTGTATTGGAAGCAACATCTTTATACGTCTTTTCTAGGGTCTAAAAAATACGATACGTCGCTCTATGATTCGAAGTTAAAATCTTCAAATTTGGTATAATAATGACTTTTTTCACGTTTTTCATGTAGTTTGATATTACGTAAATATATTCATTTTTACCAATATTTCGATACTATTTCATGTAGTATCACGATATGTGATTTGGCCTTCAAATCTCAGATTTTCGCATAATATTTCATTTTAAGCAAGTTTTCTTGCATTTTGTTTCGTACTAAAAATAATTGAATTCAGCAATATTTTGACGTTTATCATCCCCTTTTCCTTTATGTGATATAAACAAAATATCATCGAATTAGGCAATATTTTGCTGTTTTTCCACTTTTTTGTGAATTTTCAGTTTATTGCTATTAATTCATTATATATACGATAAAAATGAGGCAAACACATAATTGATCAGAAAATAACCTTAAATACTTCATTTTCAATCATCTATTTGTTTCTCGTTAAAATACTGAGTAAGATATTTAAAAGGGGAGAAGTTCTGTTTTTACTGCATATATCGACGTTTCAGTCGGATTAGAGCGGTTTTACGTGTACATCTTCCTTCGGTAATATAAACGGATAATCAGGAACATTTTAGTTAATTCTAATGAAAACACATTGATTTTTATCATTTGTATTGAAAACAACATTGTCATATGTCTTTTCTTGGATCTAAATAATACGAAACCTCGCTCTATGATTTGATGTTAAAATCCTCAAATATGGTAATATAGTAACTTTTTTCACGTTATTCATGTAGTGTGATTTTACGTATATATATTCGTTTTTACCAATATTTCGATACTACTTCAAGTTTTCTCACGATATGTGATTTGGCCTTCAAATCTCAGTATGTCGCAAATTTTGCATCTTAAAGCAAGTTTTCTTGCATTTTGTTTTGTACTAAAAATCATCGAATTAGGAATATTTTGATCTTTATCATCCCCTTTTCCTTTATGTGATTTAAACAAAATATCATCGAATTAGTCCGTTTTTCCACGTTTTTGTGAATTTTCAGTTTATTGTTATTAATTCATTAAATATACGATAAAAATTATGCAAACACATAATTGATCGGAAAATAACCTAAAATACTTCATTTTCAATCATCTATTTGTTTCTCCTTAAAATACTGAGTAAGATATTGAAAAGGGGAGAAGTTCTGTTTTTATTGCATATATCGAAGTTTCAGTAGGATTAGAACGGTTTTACGTGTACATCTTCCATCGGTAATATAAACCGAAAATCAGGAACATTGTAGTTAATTTTATGAAAACACATTGATTTTTATCATTTGTATTGGAAGCAATATCTTTATACGTCTTTTCACGGGTTTAAAAAATACGAAAGTTGCTTTATGATTCGAAGTTAAATCCTCAAATTTGGTATAATAATTACTTTTTTCACGTTTTTCATGTAGTTTGATATTACGTAAATATATTCATTTTTACCAATATTTCGATACTATTTCATGTAGTATCACGATATGTGATTTGGCCTTCATATCTCAGATTTTCGCATAATATTTCATTTTAAGCAAGTTTTCTTGCATTTTGTTTCGTACTAAAAATCATTGAATTCAGCAATATTTTGACGTTTGTCATCCCGTTTTCCTTTATGTGATATAAACAAAATATCATCGAATTTGCAATATTTTGCTGTTTTTCCACGTTTTTGTGAATTTTCAGTTTATTGCTATTAATTCATTATATATACGATAAAAATGATGCAAACACATAATTGATTAGAAATTAACCTTAAACACTTCATTTTCAATCAACTATTTGTTTCTCGTTAAAATACTGAGTAAGATATTGGAAAGGGGGAAAGTTCTGTTTTTATTGCATATATCGACGTTTCAGCCGGATTAGAGCGATTTTACGTGTACATCTTCCATCGGTATTATAAACGGAAAATCAGGAACATTTTAGTTAATTCTAATGAAAACACATTGATTTTTATCATTTGTATTTGAAACAACATTGTCATGTCTTTTCTTGGATCTAAATAATACGAAACCTCGCTCTATGATTTCATAAATCCTCAAATATGGTACTGCATCCCTCACTTGAGCCTTTGCATCACTCTTTTAAGCCTCTGCATCCCTCTCTTGAGCCTCTGCATGCTTCTCTTGAGCCTCTGCGTCACTCTCTTCATCCTCTTCATCCCTGTCTTGAGCCTCTGCAACACTCTCTTCAGCCTCTGCATCACTCTCATAAGCCTCTGCATCACTCTCTTGATCCTCTGCAACACTCTCTTGAGCCTCTGCATCACTCTCTTGAGCCTCTGCATCACTCTCTAGAGCCTCTGCATCACTCTCTTCAGCCTCTGCATCACTCTCTTAAGCCTTTGATTTCCTCTCTTGATCCTCTGCATCACTCTCTTGAGCCTCTGCATCACTCTCTTAAGCCTCTGCATCACTCTCGTAAGACTCTGAATCACTCTCTTGAGCCTCTGCATTACTCTCTTGAGCTCCTGCATCCCTCTCCTGAGCCTCTGCATCACCCTTTTAAGCCTCTGCATCCCTCTGTTGACCCTCTGCATCACTTTCTTAAGCCTCTGCATCACTCTCTTAAGCCTCTGCATCAGTCTCGTAAGCCTCTGAATCACTCTCTTTATCCTCTTCATCCCTCTCTTGAGCCTCTGCAACACTCTCTTCACCCTCTGCATCACTCTCGTAAGCCTCGGAATCACTCTCTTGAGCCTCTGCATCCCTCTCTTAAACTCTTGCATCCCGCCCATGAGCCTCTACATCCCTCACTTGAGCCTCTGCATCACTCTCTTAAGCCTCTTCATCACTCTCGTAAACCTCTGAATCACTCTCTTGAGCCTCTCTATCACTCTCTTGAGCCCCTGCGTCCCTCTATTGTGCCTCTGCATCACTCTCTTGAGCCTCTGCATCCTTCTTTTGAGCCTCTGCATCACTTTCTTAAACCTCTGCATCCCTTTGTTGAGCCTCTTCATCTCTCTCCTGAACTCCTGCATCCCACTCATGAGCCTTTGCATCCTTCACTTGAGCCTTTGCATCACTCGCCTAAGCCTCTGCATCCCTCTCTTGAGCCTCTGCATCAATCACAAGAGCCTATGCATCCCTCTATTGTGCCTCTGCATCCCTCACTTGAGCCTCTGCATCCCTCTCTTGAGCCCCTGCATCCCTCTCTTGAGCCTCTGCATCCCTCTCTTGAGCCTCTGCATCCCTCGCTTAAGCCTCTGCATCACTCTCTTAAGCCTCTGCATCACTCTCGTAAGCCTCTGAATCACTCTCTTGAACCTCTGAATCACTCTCTTGAGCCTCTGCATCCCTCTCTTAAGCCTCTGCATCACTCTCTTGAGCCTCTGCGTCACTCTCTAGAGCCTCTGCATCACTCTCTTCAGCCTCTGCATCACTCTCTTAAGCCTTTGCTTTCCTCTCTTGATCCTCGGCATTACTCTCTTGAGCCTCTGCATTACTCTCTTAAGCCTCTGCATCACTCTCGTAAGCCTCTGAATCACTCTCTTAAGCCTCTGCATTACTCTCTTGAGCCCATGCATCCCTCTCTTGAGCCTCTGCATCACTCTCTTGAGCCTCTGCATCACCCTTTTAAGGCTCTTGGGAGTGATGCAGACGCTCAAGAAAGGGATGCAGAGGCTCAAGAGAGTGATTCCGAGGCTTACGAGAGTGATGCAGAGGCTTAAGAGAGTGATGCAGAGGCTTAAGAAAGTGATGCAGATGCTCAAACCAGGGATGCAGAGGCTTAAAAGGGTGATGCAGAGGCTCAAGAGAGTGATGCAGAGGCTCAAGAGAAGGATGCAGGGGCTCAAGAGAGTAATGCAGAGGCTCAAGAGAGTGATTCAGACGCTTACGAGAGTGATGCTGAGGCTTAAGAGAGTGACGCAGAGGCTCAAGAGGGTGATGCAGAGGATCAAGAGAGGGAAGCAGATGCTTAAGAGAGTGATGCAGAGGCTGAAGAGAGTGATGCAGAGGCTCTAGAGAGTGATGCAGAGGCTCAAGAGAGTGGTGCAGAGACTCAAGAGAGTGATGCAGAGGCTCAAGAGAGTGATTCAGAGGCTTACGAGAGTGATGCAGAGGCTCAAGAGAGTGATGCAGAGGCTCAAGAGAGGGATGCAGAGCCTCAAGAGAGTAATGTAGAGGCTTAAGAGGGTGATGCAGAGGCTCAAGAGAGTGATGCAGAGGCTTGGGAGAGGGATGCAGGGGCTCAAGAGAGTTATGCAGAGGCTCAAGAGAGTGATTCAGAGGCTTAAGAGAGTGATGCAGAGGCTTAAGAGAGTGATGCAGAGGCTTAAAAGAGGGATGCAGAGGCTCAAGTGAGGGATGCAGAGGCACAAGAGAGGGATGCAGAGGCTTTTGAGAGTGATGCAAAGGTTCAAGAGAGGGATGCTGAGGCTTAAGAGAGTGATGCAAAGGCTCAAGAGAGGGATGCAGAGGCTCATGAGAGAGATGCAGGAGTTCAAGAGAGGGATGCAGATGCTCAGGAGAGTGATGCAGAGGATCATGAGAGAAATGCTGAGGCTCAAGAGAGTGATGCAGAGGATCAAGAGAGGGAAGCAGAGACTTAAGAGAGTGATGCAAAGGCTAAAGAGAGTGATGCAGAGGATCAAGAGAGGGAAGCAGAGACTTAAGAGAGTGATGCAAAGGCTAAAGAGAGTGATGCAGAGGCTCTGGAGAGTGACACAGAGGCTCAAGTGAGTGATGCAGAGGCTCAAGAGAGTGATGCACAGGATCAAGAGAGTGATGCAGAGGCTCGAGAGAGTGATGCAGAGGCCTCAAGAGAGGGATTCAGAGGTTCAAGAGAGGGATGCAGAGGCTCAAGAGAGGGATGCAGAGGCTCAAGAGAGTTATGCACAGGCTCAAGAGAGTGATGCAGAGGATTACGAGAGTAATGCAGTTGATCAAGAGAGGGATGCAGAGGCTTAAGAGAGTGATGCAGAGGCTGAAGAGAGTGTTGCAGAGGCTTAAGAGAGGTATGCAGAGGCTCAAGAGAGTGATGCAGAGGCTCAAGAGAGTGATTCAGAAGCTCAGGAGAGTGATGCAGAGGCTTAAGAGAGGGGATGCAGAGGCTCAAGAGAGATAATGTAGAGGCTCAAGAGAGTGATGCAGAGGTTCAACAGAGTGATTCAGAGGCTTACGAGAGTGATGCAGAGGTTTAAGAGAGTGATGCAGAGGCTTAACAGAGGGATGCAGAGGCTCAAGAGAGGGATGCAGAGGCTCAAGAGAGGGATGCAGGGGCTCAAGAGAGGGATGCAGAGGCTCAAGTGAGGGATGCAGAGGCACAATAAAGGGATGCATAGGCTTTTGTGAGTGATGCAGAGGCTCAAGAGAGGGATGCAGAGGCTTAAGCGAGTGATGCAAAGGCTCAAGTGAAGGATGCAAAGGCTCATGAGAGGGATGCAGGAGTTCAGGAGAGAGATGAAGAGGCTCAAGAAAGGGATGCAGAGGTTTAAGAAAGTGATGCAGAGGCTCAAAAGAGGGATGCAGAGGCTTAAGAGGGTGATGCAGAGGCTCAAGGGAGTGATGCAGAGGCACAAAAGAGGGATGCAGGGGGTCAAGAGAGTGATAGAGAGGCTCAAGAGAGTGATTCAGAGGTTTACGAGAGTGATGCAGAGGCTTAAGAGAGTGATGCAGAGGCTTACGAGAGTGATGCAGAGGCTCAAAAGAGGGATGCAGAGGTTTAAAAGGGTAATGCAGAGGCTCAAGAGAGTGATGCAGAGGCTCATGAGAGGGATGCAAGGGCTCAAGAGAGGGATGCAGAGGCTTAAAAGAGTGATGCAAAGGCTCAAGTGATAGAAGCAGAGGCACAAGAGAGGTATGCGGAGGCTCTTGAGAGTGACGCAGAGGCTCAAGAGAGGGATGCAGAGGCTTAAAAGAGTGATGCAAAGGCTCAAGTGAGGGATGCAGAGGCTCATGGGAGGGATGCAGAAGTTCATGAGAGTGATGCAGAGACTCAAGAGAGGGATGCAGAGACTCAAGTGAGGAATGAAGAGGCAATAGAGAGGGATGCAGAGGCTCTTGGGAGTGATGCAGAGGCTCAAGAGAGGGATGCAGAGGCTCAAGAGAGGGATTCAGAGGCTTACGAGACTGATGCAGAGGCTTATGAGAGTGATGCAGAGGCTTACGAAAGTGATGCAGAGGCTCAAAAAGAGGGATGCAGAGGCTTGCAAGGGTGATGCAGAGGCTTACGAGACTGATGCAGAGGCTTATGAGAGTGATGCAGAGGCTTACGAAAGTGATGCAGAGGCTCAAAAGAGGGATGCAGAGGCTTGCAAGGGTGATGCAGAGGCTCAAGAGTGATGCAGAGGCTCAAGAGAGGGATGCAGGGGCTCAAGAGAGTGATTTAGAGGCTCAAGAGAGTGATGCAGAGGCTTAAGAGAGGGATGCAGAGGCTCAAGAGAGGGATGTAGAGGCTCAAGAGAGTGATGCAGAGGTTCAAGAGAGTGATTCAGAGGCTTACGAGAGTGATGCAGAGGATTAAGAGAGTGATGCAGAAGCTTAAGAGAGGGATGCAGAGGCTCAAGAGCGGGATGCAGAGGCTCAAGAGAGGGATGCAGGGGCTCAAGAGAGGGATGCAGAGGCTCAAGTGAGGGATGCAGAGGCACAATAGAGGGATGCATAGGCTCTTGTGAGTGATGCAGAGGCTCAAGAGAGGGATGCAGAGGCTTAAGCGAGTGATGCAAAGGCTCAAGTGAGGGATGCAAAGGCTCATGAGAGGGATGCAGGAGTTCAGGAGAGAGATGAAGAGGATCAAGAAAGGGATGCAGAGGCTTAAGAAAGTAATGCAGAGGCTCAAAAGAGGGATGCAGAGGCTAAAGAGGGTGATGCAGAGGCTCAAGAGAGTGATGCACAGGCTCAATTGAGGGATGCAGGGGCTCAAGAGAGTGATAGAGAGGCTCAAGAGAGTGATTCAAAGGTTTACGAGAGTGATGCAGAGGCTTAAGAGAGTGATGCAGAGGCGTACGAGAGTGATGCAGAGGCTCAAAAGAGGGATGCAGAGGTTTAAAAGGGTGATGCAGAGGCTCAAGAGAGTGATGCAGAGGCTCAAGAGAGGGATGCAAGGGCTCAAGAGATGCTGATTCTTAAAAGAGTGATGCAATGGCTCAAGTGATAGAAGCAGAGGCACAGGAGAGTGAAGCAGAGGCTCTTAAGTGACGCAGAGGCTCAAGAGAGGGATGCAGAGGCTTAAAAGAGTGATGCAAAGGCTCAAGTGAGGGATGCAGAGGCTCATAGGCGGGATGCAGGAGTTTACGAGAGGGATGCAGAGGCTCAAGAGAGTGATTCAGAGGCTTACGAGAGTGATGCAGAGGCTGAAGAGAGTGTTGCAGAGGCTCAAGAGAGGGATAAAGAGAGTGATTCAGAGGCTTACGAGACTGATGCAGAGGCTTAAGAGAGTGTTGCAGAGGCTCAAGAGAGGGATAAAGAGAGTGATTCAGAGGCTTACGAGACTGATGCAGAGGCTGAAGAGAGTGTTGCAGAGGCTCAAGAGAGGGATAAAGAGAGTGATTCAGAGGCTTACGAGACTGATGCAGAGGCTTAAGAGAGTGATGCAGAGGCTTAAGAAAGTGATTCAGAGGCTCAAAAGAGGGATGCAGAGCCTTAAAAGCGTGATGCAGAGGCTCAAGAGAGTGATGCAGAGGCTCAAGAGAGGGATGTAGGGGCTCAAAAGAGTAATGCAGAGGCTCAAGAGAGTGATTCAGAGGCTCAAGAGAGTGATGCAGAGGCTCAAGAGAGTGATGCAGAGGATCAAGAGAGTGATGCAGAGGCTTACGAGAGTGATGCAGAGGCTGAAGAGAGTGTTGCAGAGGCTCAAGAGAGGGATGAAGAGGATGAAGAGAGTGATTAAGAGGCTCAAGAGAGGGATGCAGAGGCTCAAGAGAGTGATGAAGAGGCTTGATAGAGTGATGCAGAGGCTTAGGAGAGGGATGCAGAGGTTCAAGAGAGTAATGCAGAAGCTTAAGAGGGTGATGCAGAGGCTCAAGTGAGGGATGCAGAGGCACAAGAGAAGGATGCAGAGGCTCTTGAGAGTGATGCAGAGGCTCAAGAGAGGGATGCAGAGGCTCAAGAGAGTGATGCAAAGGCTCAAGAGTGGGATGCAGAGGCTCATGAGAGGGATGCAGGTGTTCACGAAATGGATGCAGAGGTTCAAGAGAGTGATGCAGAGGCTTAAGAGAGGGATGGAGAGGCTGAAGAGAGTGATGCAGAGTCTGAAGAGAGGGATGCAAAGGTTGAAGAGAATGATGCAGAGGCTTAAGAGAGGGATGCAGAAGCTGAAGAGGGTGATGCAGAGGCTGAAGAGAATGATGCAGAGGGGTAAAAGAGTGATGCAGAGGCTCCGGAGAGTGATGCAGAGGCTCAAGAGAGGGATGCAGAGAGTAATGCAGAAGCGAAGTAATGCACTCTCCTGATCCTCTGCATCCCTCTCTTAAGCCTCTGTATCACTCTTTTGAGCCTCTACATCCCTTTCGTGAACTCCTGCATCCCTCTCATGAGCCTCTGCATCCCTCTCTTGAGCCTTTGCATCACTCTCTTAAGCCTCTGCATCCCTCTCTTGAGCCTCTGCATCACTCTCAAGAGCCTCTGTATCCCTCTCTTGTGCCTCTGCATCCCTCACTTGAGCCTCTGCATCCCTCTCTTGAGCCTCTGCATCCCTCTCCTGGGCATCTGAATCACTCTCTTGAGCCTTTTTTATAACTTTCTTGAGCCTCTGCATCTCTCTCTCAAGCCTCTGCATCACTCTCTTCAGCCTCTGCATCACCCTCTTAAGCCTCTACATTACTCTCTTGAGCCTGTGCATCCCTCTCCTAAGCCTCTGCCTCACTCTATTAAGCCTCTTCATCCCTCTTTTGAGCCTATGCAACACTCTCTTCAGCCTCTGCATCACTCTCGTAAGCCTCTGAAAAATTCTCTCGAGCCTCTGCATCACTCTCTTTATCATCTGCATCACTCTCTTTATCATCTGCATCACTCTCTTGAGCATCTGCATCACCCTCTTGAGCCTCTTCATCACTCTCTAGAACCTCTGCATCACTCTCTTCAGCCTCTGCATCACTCTCTTAAGCCTCTGCTTCCCTCTCGTGATTCTCTGCATCACTCTCTTGAGCCTCTGCATCACTCTCTTAAGTCTCTGCATCACTCTCGTAAGCCTCTGAATCACTCTCTTGAGCCTCTGCATTACTCTCCTGAGCCCTTGCTTCCCTCTCTTGAGCCTCTGCATCACTCTCCTGAGCCTCTGCATCACCCTTTTAAGCCTCTGCATCCCTCATTTGAGCCTCTGCATCACTTTCTTAAGCCTCTGCATCACTCTCTTAAGCCTCTGCATCAGTCTCGTAAGCCTCTGAATCACTCTCTTTAGCCTCTGCATCTCTCTCTTGAGCCTCTGCAACACTCCCAAGAGCCTCTACATCCCTCTCTATTGCCTCTTCATCCCTACTTGAGTCTCTGCATCCCTCTCTTGAGCCTCTGCATCCCTCTCTTGAACTCCTGCATCCCTCCCATGAGCCTCTGCATCCCTCACTTGAGCCTTTGCATCACTCTTTTAAGCCTCTGCATCCCTCTCTTGAGCCTCTGCGTCACTCTCAAGAGCCTCTGCATCCCTCTCTTGTGCCTCTACTTCTATCACTGGAGCCTTTGCATCACCATCTTAAGCCTCTGCATTACTCTCTTGAGCCTCTGCATCCCTCTCCTAAGCCTCTGCCTCACTCTATTAAGCCTCTGCATCACTCTCTTGAGCCTCTGCATCCCTCTCTTGAGCCTCTGCGTCACTCTCTTCATCCACTTCATCCCTCTCTTGAGCCTCTGCAACACTCTCTTCAGCCTCTGCATCACTCTCGTAAGCCTCTGAATCACTCTCTTCAGCCTCTGCATCCCTCTCTTAAGCCTCTGCATCATTTTCTTCAGCCTCTGCATCCCTCTCTTAACCCTCTGCATCATTCTCTTCAACCTCTGCATTCCTCTCTTAAGCCTCTGCATCACTCTCTTGATCCTCTGCATCCCTCTCTTAAGCCTCTGCATCATTCTCTTGAGCCCCTGCATCATTCTCTTGAGCCACTGCATCCCTCTCTTAAGCCTCTACATCATTCTCTTGTGATAAAATACTTAGTAAGATATTGAAAAGGCGAGAAGTTATCTTTATATTGCATATATCGACGTTTCAGCCGGATTAGAGCGGTTTTACGTGTACATATTCCATCGGTAATATAAACGGAAAATCAGGAACATTTTAGAGTATTTTAATGAAAACACATTGATTTTTATCATTTGTATTGGAAACAACATCTATATATGTCTTTTCTAGAATCTAAATAATACGAAACCTCGCTTTATGATTTGAAGATAAAATCCTCAAATTTGGTAAAATAACGATTTTTTCACGTTTTTCATGTAGTGTGACATTACGTAAATATATTCGTTTTACTAATATTTCGATACTACTTCATGTTTTCTCACGATATGTGATTTGGCCTTCAAATCTCAGAATTTCGCAAATTTTGCATTTTTAAGCAAGTCTTCTTGCGTTTTGTTTTGTACTAAAAATCATTGAATTTAGCAATATTTTGACGTTTATCATCCTCTTTTCCTTTATGTGATTTAAACAAAATATCATCGAATTAGGCAATATTTTGCCATTTTTCCACGTTTTTTTTAAATTTTCAGTTTATTGTTAATAATTCATTAAATGTACGATAAAAATGATACAAACATGTAATTGATTAGAAAAATCCTTAAATAATTCTTTTTCAATCAACTATTTTGTTTCTCGTTAAAATACTGATTAAGATATTGAAAAGGGGAGAAGTTCTGTTTTTTTTTTTGCATATATCGACGTTTCAGCAAGATTAGACCGGTTTAGAGCAAGTTTTCTTGCAATTTTTTTATACTAAAAATCACCGAATTTAGCAATATTTTGACCTTTATCATCCCCTTTTCCTCTATGTGATTTAAACAAAATATCATCGAATTAGGCGTTTTTCCACGTTGTTGTGAATTTTCAGTTTATTGTTATTAATTCATTAAATATACGATAAAAATTATGCAAACACATAATTGATCAGAAAATAACCTAAAATACTTTATTTTCAATCATCTATTTGTTTCTCGGTAAAATACTGAGTAAGATATTGAAATGGGGAGAAGTTCTTTTTTATTGCATATATCGACGTTTCAGCCGGATTAAAAAGGTTTTACGTGTACATCTTCCATCGGTAATATAAACTGAAAATCAGGAACATTTTAGTAATTTTAATGAAAACACATTAATTTTTATCATTTGTATTGGAAGCAACATCTTTATACGTCTTTTCTAGGGTCTAAAAAATACGAAACGTCGCTTTATGATTCGAAGTTAAAATCCTCAAATTTGGTATAATAATGACTTTTTTCACGTTTTTCATATAGTTTGATATTACGTAAATATATTCATTTTTACCAATATTTCGATACTATTTCATGTCGTATCACGATATGTGATTTGGCCTTCAAATCTCAGTTTTTCGCATAATATTTCATTTTAAGCAAGTTTTCTTGCATTTTGTTTCGTACTAAAAATCATCGAATTCAGCAATATTTTGACGTTTATCATCCTTTTTTCCTTTATGTGATATAAACAAAACATTATCGATTTAGGCAATATTTTCCGGTTTTTCCACGTTTTTGTGAATTTTTAGTTTATTGTTATTAATTCATTAAATATACGATAAAAATGATGC
Organism: Procambarus clarkii; assembly: GCF_040958095.1. NCBI lineage: Eukaryota > Metazoa > Arthropoda > Malacostraca > Decapoda > Cambaridae > Procambarus > Procambarus clarkii. Next base: position 10,447,356 of record NC_091228.1, read on the forward strand.
AAACACATAATTGATTAGAAATTAACCTTAAACACTTCATTTTCAATCAACTATTTGTTTCTCGTTAAAATACTGAGTAAGATATTGGAAAGGGGGGAAGTTCTGTTTTTATTGCATATATCGACGTTTCAGCCGGATTAGAGCGGTTTTACGTGTACATCTTCCATCGGTAATATAAACGGAAAATCAGGGACATTTTAGTTAATTCTAATGAAAACACATTGATTTTTATCATTTGTATTTGAAACAACATTGTCATATGTCTTTTGTTAGATCTAAATAATACGAAACCTCGCTCTATGATTTGAAGTTAAAATCCTCAAATATGGTAATATAGTGACTTTTTTCACGTTATTCATGTAGTGTGATTTTACGTATATATATTCGTTTTTACAAATATTTCGATACTACTTCATGTTTTCTCACGATATGTGATTTGACCTTCAAATCTCAGAATTTCGCAAATTTTGCAATTATAAGCAAGTTTTCTTGCATTTTGTTTTGTACTAAAAATCATCGAATTTAGCAATATTTTGACCTTTATCGTCCCCTTTTCCTTTATGTGATTTAAACAAAATATCATCGAATTAGGCAATATTTTGACGATTTCCACGTTTTTGTGAATTTTCAGTTTATTCTTATTAGTTCATTAAATATACGATAAAAATTATGCAAACATATAATTGATCAGAAAATAACCTTAAATACTTTATTTTCAATCATCTATTTGTTTCTTAGGAGAATGCTTCGGAGGCTTAGGAGAATGATGCAGAAGCTCAAGAGAGGGATGCAGAGGTTCAAGAGAAGTGATGCAGAGGCTCAAGAGAGTGATGCAGGGGCTCAAGAGAGTGATGCAGAGGCTTAAGAGAGTGATTGAGAGGCTCAAGAGGGTGATGCAGAGGCTCAAGACAGGGGATGCAGAGGCTTAAGAGAGGGATGCAGAGACTTAAAAGAGTGATGCAGAGGCTCAAGTAAGGGATGCAGAGGTTTAAGAGAGTGATGCAAAGGATCAAGAGAGGGATTCAGAGGCTCATATGAGGGATGCAGAGGCTCAAGTGAACGATTCTCTTCAGCCTCTGCATCGCCCTCTTCTGCCTCTGCATCCCTCTCTTAATCCTCTGCATCACTCTCTTGATCCTCTGCATCCCTCTCTTAAGCCTTTGCATCATTCTCTTGAGCCTCTACATCCCTTTCGTGAACTCCTGCATCCCTCTCATGAGCCTCTACATCCCTCTCTTGAGCCTTTGCATCACTCTCTTAAGCCTCTGCATCCCTCTATTGAGCCTCTGCATCACCCTCAAGAGCCTCTGCATCCCTCTCCTGGGCATCTGCATCCCTCTCTTGAGCCTTCGCATCCCTCTTTTAAGTCTCTGCATCACTCTCTTAAGCCTCTGCATCACTCTCTTAAGCCTCTGAATCACTCTCTTGAGCCTTTTTTATACCTCTCTTGAGCCCCTGCATCTCTCTCTCAAGCCTCTGCATCACTCTCTTGAGCCTCTGCATCACCCTCTTAAGCCTCTGCATTACTCTCTTGAGCCTGTGCATCCCTCTCCTAAGCCTCTGCCTCACTCTATTAAGCCTCTTCATCCCTCTCTTGAGCCTCTGCAACGCTCTCTTCAGCCTCTGCATCACTCTCGTAAGCCTCTGAAAAACTCTCTCGAGCCTCTGCATCACTCTCTTGATCATCTGCATCACTCTCTTGAGCATCTGCATCACCCTCTTGAGCCTCTTCATCACTCTCTAGAACCTCTGCATCACTCTCTTCAGCCTCTGCATCACTCTCTTAAGCCTCTGCTTCCCTCTCTTGATCCTCTGCATCACTCTCTTGAGCCCTTGCATCCCTCTCTTGAGCCTCTGCATCACTCTCCTGAGCCTTTGCATCACCCTTTTAAGCCTCTGCATCCCTCATTTGAGCCTCTGCATCACTTTCTTAAGCCTCTGCATCAGTTTCGTAAGCCTCTGAATCACTCTCTTTAGCCTCTGCATCTCTCTCTTGAGCCTCTGCAACACTCCCAAGAGCCTCTGCATCCCTCTCTATTGTCTCTTCATCCCCACTTGAGTCTCTGCATCCCTCTCTTGAGCCTCTGCATCCCTCTCTTGAACTCCTGCATCCCTCCCATGAGCCTCTGCATCCCTCACTTGAGCCTTTGCATCACTCTTTTAAGCCTCTGCATCCCTCTCTTGAGCCTCTGCGTCACTCTCAAGAGCCTCTGCGTCACTCTCAAGAGCCTCTGAATCCCTCTCTTGTGCCTCTACTTCTATCACTGGAGCCTTTGCATCACCATCTTAAGCCTCTGCATTACTCTCTTGAGCCTCTGCATCCCTCTCCTAAGCCTCTGCCTCACTTTATTAAGCCTCTGCATCACTCTCTTGAGCCTCTGCATCCCTCTCTTGAGCCTCTGCGTCACTCTCTTCATCCACTTCATCCCTCTCTTGAGCCTCTGCAACACTCTCTTCAGCCTCTGCATCACTCTCGTAAGCCTCTGAATCACTCTCTTGAGCCTCTGCATCCCTCTCTTAAGCCTCTGCATCATTCTCTTCAGCCTCTGCATCCCTTACTTAACCCTCTGCATCATCCTCTTCAACCTCTGCATTCCTCTCTTAAGCCTCTGCATCACTCTCTTGATCCTCTGCATCCCTCTCTTAAGCCTCTGCATCATTCTCTTGAGCCCCTCCATCATTCTCTTGAGCCACTGCATCCCTCTCTTAAGCCTCTACATCATTCTCTTGTGCCCCTGCATCATTCTCTTGAGCCACTGCATCCCTCTCTTAAGCCTCTACATCATTCTCTTGTGATAAAATACTTAGTAAGATATTGAAAAGGCGAGAAGTTATCTTTATATTGCATATATCGACGTTTCAGCCGGATTAGAGCGGTTTTACGTGTACATCTTCCATCGGTAATATAAACGGAAAATCAGGAATATATTAGAGTATTTTAATGAAAACACATTGATTTTTATCATTTGTATTGGAAACAACATCTTTATATGTCTTTTCTAGAATCTAAATAATACGAAACCTCGCTTTATGATTTGAAGATAAAATCCTCAAATTTGGTAAAATAACGATTTTTTCACGTTTTTCATGTAGTGTGACATTACGTAAATATATTCGTTTTTTCCAATATTTCGATACTACTTCATGTTATTTCACGATATGTGATTTGGCCTTATAATCTCAGAATTTCGCAAATTTTGCATTTTAAGCAAGTTTTCTTGCGTTTTGTTTTGTACTAAAAATCATTGAATTTAGCAATATTTTGACGTTTATCATCCTCTTTTCCTTTATGTGATTTAAACAAAATATCATCGAATTAGGCAATATTTTGCCGTTTTTCCACGTTTTTTTAAATTTTCAGTTTGTTGTTAATAATTCATTAAATGTAAGATAAAAATGATGCAAACATGTAATTGATTAGAAAAAACCTTAAATACTTCTTTTTCAATCAACTATTTTGTTTCTCGTTAAAATACTGAGTAAGATATTGAAAAGGGGAGAAGTTATGTTTTTTTTTGCATATATCGACGTTTCAGCAGGATTAGAGCGGTTTAGAGCAAGTTTTCTTGCATTTTGTTTTGTACTAAAAATCATCGAATTTAGCAATATTTTGACCTTTATCATCCCCTTTTCCTTTACGTGATTTAAACAAAATATCATCGAATTAGGCGTTTTCCCACGTTTTTGTGAATTTTCAGTTTATTGTTATTAATTCATTAAATATACGATAAAAATTATGCAAACACATAATTGATCAGAAAATAACCTAAAATACTTTATTTTCAATCATCTATTTGTTTCTCGTTAAAATACTGAGTAAGGATTGAAAAGGGGAGAAGTTCTTTTTTATTGCATATATCGACGTTTCAGCCGGATTAGAAAGGTTTTACGTGTTAATCTTCCATTGGTAATATAAACTGAAAATCAAAAACATTTTAGTAATTTTAATGAAAACACATTAATTTTTATCATTTGTATTGGAAGCAACATCTTTATACGTCTTTTCTAGGGTCTAAAAAATACGAAACGTCGCTTTATGATTCGAAGTTAAAATCCTCAAATTTGGTATAATAATGATTTTTTTCACGTTTTTCACGTAGTTTGATATTACGTAAATATATTCATTTTTACCAATATTTCGATACTATTTCATGTCGTATTACGATATGTGATTTGGCCTTCAAATCTCAGTTTTTCGCATAATATTTCATTTTAAGCAAGTTTTCTTGCATTTTGTTTCGTACTAAAAATCATCGAATTCAGCAATATTTTGACGTTTATCATCCTTTTTTCCTTTATGTGATATAAACAAAACATTATCGATTTAGGCAATATTTTCCGGTTTTTCCACGTTTTTGTGAATTTTTAGTTTATTGTTATTAATTCATTAAATATACGATAAAAATGATGCAAACACATAATTGATTAGAAATTAACCTTAAACACTTCATTTTCAATCAACTATTTGTCTCTCGTGAAAATACTGAGTAAGATATTGAAAAGGGGAGAAGTTCTGTTTTTATTGCATATATCGACGTTTCAGCCGGATTAGAACTTTTTTACGTGTACATCTTCCATCGGTAATATAAACCGAAAATCAGGAACATTTTAGTTAGTTTCAATGAAAACACATTGACTTTTATCATTTGTATTGGAAGTTACATCTTTATACGTCTTTTCTAGGGTCTAAAAAATACGAAACGTCGCTCTATGATTCGAAGTTAAAATCCTTAAATTTGGTATAATAATGACTTTTTTCATGTTTTTCATGTAGTTTGATATTACGTAAATATATGAATTTTTACCAATATTTCGATACTATTTCATGTAGTATCACGATATGTGATTTGGCCTTCAAATCTCAGAATTTCGCATAATATTGCATTTTAAGCAAGTATTCTTACATTTTGTTTCGTACTTAAAATCATTGTATTCAGCAATATTTTGAAGTTTATCATCCCCCTTTTCCTTTATGTTATATAAACAAAATATCATCGAATTAGGCAATATTTTGCTGTTTTTCCACGTTTTTGTGAATTTTCAGTTTATTGCTATTAATTCATTAAATATATGATAAAAATGATGCAAACACATAATTGATTAGAAATTAACCTTAAACACTTAATTTTCAATCAACTATTTGTTTTTCGTTAAAATACTGAGTTCTGTTTTTATTGCATATATCGACGTTTCAGCCGGATTAGAGCGGTTTTACGTGTACATCTTCCATCGGTAATATAAACGGAAAATCAGGGACATTTTAGTTAATTCTAATGAAAACACATTGATTTTTATAATTTGTATTTGAAACAACATTGTCATATGTCTTTTCTTAGATCTAAATAATACGAAAGCTCGCTCTATGATTTGAAGTTAAAATTCTCAAATATGGTAATATAGTGATTTTTTTCACGTTATTCATGTAGTGTGATTTTACGTATATATATTCGTTTTTACAAATATTTCGATACTACTTCATGTTTTCTCACGATATGTGATTTGACCTTCAAATCTCAGAATTTCGTAAATTTTGCAATTATAAGCAAGTTTTCTTGCATTTTGTTTTGTACTAAAAATCATCGAATTTAGCAATATTTTGACCTTTATCGTCCCCTTTTCCTTTATGTGATTTAAACAAAATATCATCGAATTAGGCAATATTTTGCCGATTTCCACGTTTTTGTGAATTTTCAGTTTATTCTTATTAGTTCATTAAATATACGATAAAAATTATGCAAACACATAATTGATCAGAAAATAACCTTAAATACTTTATTTTCAATCACCTATTTGTTTCTTAGGAGAATGCTTAGGAGGCTTAGGAGAATGATGCAGAAGCTCAAGAGAGGGATGCAGAGGTTCAAGAGAAGTGATGCAGAGGCTCAAGAGAGTGATGCAGGGGCTCAAGAGAGTGATGCAGAGGCTTAAGAGAGTGATTGAGAGGCTCAAGAGGGTGATGCAGAGGCTCAAGACAGGGGATGCAGAGGCTTAAGAGAGGGATGCAGACACTCAAAAGAGTGATGCAGAGGCTCAAGTAAGGGATGCAGAGGTTTAAGAAAGTGATGCAGAGGCTCAAAAGAGGGATGCAGAGGCTTAAGAGGGTGATGCAGAGGCTCAAGGGAGTGATGCAGAGGCACAAAAGAGGGATGCAGGGGGTCAAGAGAGTGATTCAGAGGCTTAAAAGAGTGATGCAAAGGCTCAAGTGATAGAAGCAGAGGCACAAGAGAGGTATGCGGAGGCTCTTGAGAGTGACGCAGAGGCTCAAGAGAGGGATGCAGTGGCTTAAAAGAGTGATGCAAAGGCTCAAGTGAGGGATGCAGAGGCTCATGGGAGGGATGCAGGAGTTCATGAGAGGGATGCAGAGACTCAAGAGAGGGATGCAGAGACTCAAGTGAGGGATGAAGAGGCAATAGGGAGGGATGCAGAGGCTCTTGGGAGTGATGCAGAGGCTAAAGAGAGGGATGCAGAGGCTCAAGAGAGGGATTCAGAGGCTTACGAGACTGATGCAGAGGCTTATGAGAGTGATGCAGAGGCTTACGAAAGTGATGCAGAGGCTCAAAAGAGGGATGCAGAGGCTTGAAAGGGTGATGCAGAGGCTCAAGAGTGATGCAGAGGCTCAAGATAGGGATGCAGGGGCTCAAGAGAGTGATTCAGAGGCTCAAGAGAGTGATGCAGAGGCTTAAGAGAGGGATGCAGAGGCTCAAGAGAGGGATGTAGAGGCTCAAGAGAGTGATGCAGAGGTTCAAGAGAGTGATTCAGAGGCTTACGAGAGTGATGCAGAGGATTAAGAGAGTGATGCAGACGCTTAAGAGAGGGATGCAGAGGCTCAAGAGCGGGATGCAGAGGCTCAAGAGAGGGATGCAGGGGCTCAAGAGAGGGATGCAGAGGCTCAAGTGAGGGATGCAGAGGCACAATAGAGGGATGCATAGGCTCTTGTGAGTGATGCAGAGGCTCAAGAGAGGGATGCAGAGGCTTAAGCGAGTGATGCAAAGGCTCAAGTGAGGGATGCAAAGGCTCATGCGAGGGATGCAGGAGTTCAGGAGAGAGATGAAGAGGATCAAGAAAGGGATGCAGAGGCTTAAGAAAGTAATGCAGAGGCTCAAAAGAGGGATGCAGAGGCTAAAGAGGGTGATGCAGAGGCTCAAGAGAGTGATGCACAGGCTCAATAGAGGGATGCAGGGGCTCAAGAGAGTGATAGAGAGGCTCAAGAGAATGATTCAAAGGTTTACGAGAGTGATGCAGAGGCTTAAGAGAGTGATGCAGAGGCGTACGAGAGTGATGCAGAGGCTCAAAAGAGGGATGCAGAGGTTTAAAAGGGTGATGCAGAGGCTCAAGAGAGTGATGCAGAGGCTCAAGAGAGGGATGCAAGGGCTCAAGAGATGCTGATTCTTAAAAGAGTGATGCAATGGCTCAAGTGATAGAAGCAGAGGCACAGGAGAGTGAAGCAGAGGCTCTTGAGTGACGCAGAGGCTCAAGAGAGGGATGCAGAGGCTTAAAAGATTGATGCAAAGGCTCAAGTGAGGGATGCAGAGGCTCATGGGCGGGATGCAGGAGTTTACGAGAGGGATGCAGAGGCTCAAGAGAGTGATTCAGAGGCTTACGAGAGTGATGCAGAGGCTAAAGATAGTGTTGCAGAGTCTCAAGAGAGGGATAAAGAGAGTGATTCAGAGGCTTACGAGACTGATGCAGAGGCTTAAGAGAGTGATGCAGAGGCTTAAGAAAGTGATTCAGAGGCTCAAAAGAGGGATGCAGAGCCTTAAAAGGGTGATGCAGAGGCTCAAGAGAGTGATGCAGAGGCTCAAGAGAGGGATGTAGGGGCTCAAAAGAGTAATGCAGAGGCTCAAGAGAGTGATTCAGAGGCTCAAGAGAGTGATGCAGAGGCTCAAGAGAGTGATGCAGAGGATCAAGAGAGTGATGCAGAGGCTTACGAGAGTGATGCAGAGGCTGAAGAGAGTGTTGCAGAGGCTCAAGAGAGGGATGAAGAGGATGAAGAGAGTGATTAAGAGGCTCAAGAGAGGGATGCAGAGGCTCAAGAGAGTTATGAAGAGGCTTGATAGAGTGATGCAGAGGCTTAGGAGAGGGATGCAGAGGTTCAAGAGAGTAATGCAGAAGCTTAAGAGGGTGATGCAGAGGCTCAAGTGAGGGATGCAGAGGCTCTTGAGAGTGATGCAGAGGCTCAAGAGAGGGATGCAGAGGCTGAAGAGAGTGATGCAAAGGCTCAAGAGTGGGATGCAGAGGCTCATGAGAGGGATGCAGGTGTTCACGAAATGGATGCAGAGGTTCAAGAGAGTGATGCAGAGGCTTAAGAGAGGGATGGAGAGGCTGAAGAGAGTGATGCAGAGTCTGAAGAGAGGGATGCAGAGGTTGAAGAGAATGATGCAGAGGCTTAAGAGAGGGATGCAGAAGCTGAAGAGGGTGATGCAGAGGCTGAAGAGAATGATGCAGAGGCGTAAAAGAGTGATGCAGAGGCTCCGGAGAGTGATGCAGAGGCTCAAGAGAGGGATGCAGAGAGTAATGCAGAAGCGAAGTAATGCACTCTCCTGATCCTCTGCATCCCTCTCTTAAGCCTCTGCATCCCTCTCTTGAACCTTTGCATCACTCTCTTAAGCCTCTGCATCCCTCTCTTGAGCCTCTGCATCACTCTCAAGAGCCTCTGCATCCCTCTCTTGTGCCTCTGCATCCCTCACTTGAGCCTCTGCATCCCTCTCTTGAGCCTCTGCATCCCTCTCCTGGGCATCTGAATCACTCTCTTGAGCCTTTTTTATAACTTTCTTGAGCCTCTGCATCTCTCTCTCAAGCCTCTGCATCACTCTCTTCAGCCTCTGCATCACCCTCTTAAACCTCTACATTACTCTCTTGAGCCTGTGCATCCCTCTCCTAAGCCTCTGCCTCACTCTATTAAGCCTCTTCATCCCTCTTTTGAGCCTCTGCAACACTCTCTTCAGCCTCTGCATCACTCTCGTAAGCCTCTGAAAAATTCTCTCGAGCCTCTGCATCACTCTCTTTATCATCTGCATCACTCTCTTTATCATCTGCATCACTCTCTTGAGCATCTGCATCACCCTCTTGAGCCTCTTCATCACTCTCTAGAACCTCTGCATCACTCTCTTCAGCCTCTGCATCACTCTCTTAAGCCTCTGCTTCCCTCTCGTGATTCTCTGCATCACTCTCTTGAGCCTCTGCATCACTTTCTTAAGCCTCTGCATCACTCTCTTAAGCCTCTGCATCAGTCTCGTAAGCCTCTGAATCACTCTCTTTAGCCACTGCATCTCTCTCTTGAGCCTCTGCAACACTCCCAAGAGCCTCTACAACCCTCTCTATTGCCTCTTCATCCCTACTTGAGTCTCTGCATCCCTCTCTTGAGCCTCTGCATCCCTCTCTTGAACTCCTGCATCCCTCCCATGAGCCTCTGCATCCCTCACTTGAGCCTTTGCATCACTCTTTTAAGCCTCTGCATCCCTCTCTTGAGCCTCTGCGTCACTCTCAAGAGCCTCTGCATCCCTCTCTTGTGCCTCTACTTCTATCACTGGAGCCTTTGCATCACCATCTTAAGCCTCTGCATTACTCTCTTGAGCCTCTGCATCCCTCTCCTAAGCCTCTGCCTCACTCTATTAAGCCTCTGCATCACTCTCTTGAGCCTCTGCATCCCTCTCTTGAGCCTCTGCGTCACTCTCTTCATCCACTTCATCCCTCTCTTGAGCCTCTGCAACACTCTCTTCAGCCTCTGCATCACTCTCGTAAGCCTCTGAATCACTCTCTTGAGCCTCTGCATCCCTCTCTTAAGCCTCTGCATCATTCTCTTCAGCCTCTGCATCCCTTACTTAACCCTCTGCATCATCCTCTTCAACCTCTGCATTCCTCTCTTAAGCCTCTGCATCACTCTCTTGATCCTCTGCATCCCTCTCTTAAGCCTCTGCATCATTCTCTTGAGCCCCTGCATCATTCTCTTGTGATAAAATACTTAGTAAGATATTGAAAAGGCGAGAAGTTATCTTTATATTGCATATATCGACGTTTCAGCCGGATTAGAGCGGTTTTACGTGTACATATTCCATCGGTAATATAAACGGAAAATCAGGAACATTTTAGGGTATTTTAATGAAAACACATTGATTTTTATCATTTGTATTGGAAACAACATCTTTATATGTCTTTTCTAGAATCTAAATAATACGAAACCTCGCTTTATGATTTGAAGATAAAATCCTCAAATTTGGTAAAATAACGATTTTTTCACGTTTTTCATGTAGTGTGACATTACGTAAATATATTCGTTTTACTAATATTTCGATACTACTTCATGTTTTCTCACGATATGTGATTTGGCCTTCAAATCTCAGAATTTCGCAAATTTTGCATTTTTAAGCAAGTCTTCTTGCGTTTTGTTTTGTACTAAAAATCATTGAATTTAGCAATATTTTGACGTTTATCATCCTCTTTTCCTTTATGTGATTTAAACAAAATATCATCGAATTAGGCAATATTTTGCCATTTTTCCACGTTTTTTTTAAATTTTCAGTTTATTGTTAATAATTCATTAAATGTACGATAAAAATGATGCAAACATGTAATTGATTAGAAAAATCCTTAAATACTTCTTTTTCAATCAACTATTTTGTTTCTCGTTAAAATACTGAGTAAGATATTGAAAAGGGGAGAAGTTATGTTTTTTTTGCATATATCGACGTTTCAGCAGGATTAGAGCGGTTTAGAGCAAGTTTTCTTGCATTTTGTTTTGTACTAAAAATCACCGAATTTAGCAATATTTTGACCTTTATCATCCCCTTTTCCTTTACGTGATTTAAACAAAATATCATCGAATTAGGCGTTTTTCCACGTTTTTGTGAATTTTCAGTTTATTGTTATTAATTCATTAAATATACGATAAAAATTATGCAAACACATAATTGATCAGAAAATAACCTAAAATACTTTATTTTCAATCATCTATTTGTTTCTCGGTAAAATACTGAGTAAGATATTGAAAAGGGGAGAAGTTCTTTTTTATTGCATATATCGACGTTTCAGCCGGATTAGAAAGGTTTTACGTGTACATCTTCCATCGGTAATATAAACTGAAAATCAGGAACATTTTAGTAATTTTAATGAAAACACATTAATTTTTATCATTTGCATTGGAAGCAACATCTTTATACGTCTTTTCTAGGGTCTAAAAAATACGAAACGTCGCTTTATGATTCGAAGTTAAAATCCTCAAATTTGGTATAATAATGACTTTTTTCACGTTTTTCATATAGTTTGATATTACGTAAATATATTCATTTTTACCAATATTTCGATACTATTTCATGTCGTATCACGATATGTGATTTGGCCTTCAAATCTCAGTTTTTCGCATAATATTTCATTTTAAGCAAGTTTTCTTGCATTTTGTTTCGTACTAAAAATCATCGAATTCAGCAATATTTTGACGTTTATCATCCTTTTTTCCTTTATGTGATATAAACAAAACATTATCGATTTAGGCAATATTTTCCGGTTTTTCCACGTTTTTGTGAATTTTTAGTTTATTGTTATTAATTCATTAAATATACGATAAAAATGATGCAAACACATAATTGATTAGAAATTATCCTTAAACACTTCATTTTCAATCAACTATTTGTCTCTCGTGAAAATACTGAGTAAGATATTGAAAAGGGGAGAAGTTCTGTTTTTATTGCATATATCGACGTTTCTGCCGGATTAGAACTTTTTTACGTGTACATCTTCCATCGGTAATATAAACCGAAAATCAGGAACATTTTAGTTAATTTCAATGAAAACACATTGACTTTTATCATTTGTATTGGAAGTAACATCTTTATACGTCTTTTCTAGGGTCTAAAAAATACGAAACGTCGCTCTATGATTCGAAGTTAAAATCCTCAAATTTGGTATAATAATGACTTTTTTCATGTTTTTCATGTAGTTTGATATTACGTAAATATATTAATTTTTACCAATATTTCGATACTATTTCATGTAGTATCACGATATGTGATTTGGCCTTCAAATCTCAGAATTTCGCATAATATTGCATTTTAAGCAAGTATTCTTGCATTTTATTTCGTACTTAAAATCATTGTATTCAGCAATATTTTGAAGTTTATCATCCCCTTTTCCTTTATGTGATATAAACAAAATATAATCGAATTAGGCAATATTTTGCTGTTTTTCCACGTTTTTGTGAATTTTCAGTTTATTGCTATTAATTCATTAAATATATGATAAAAATGATGCAAACACATAATTGATTAGAAATTAACCTTAAACACTTCATTTTCAATCAACTATTTGTTTCTCGTTAAAATACTGAGTAAGATATTGGAAAGGGGGGAAGTTCTGTTTTTATTGCATATATCGACGTTTCAGCCGGATTAGAGCGGTTTTACGTGTACATCTTCCATCGGTAATATAAACGGAAAATCATGGACATTTTAGTTAATTCTAATGAAAACACATTGATTTTTATAATTTGTATTTGAAACAACATTGTCATATGTCTTTTCTTAGATCTAAATAATACGAAAGCTCGCTCTATGATTTGAAGTTAAAATCCTCAAATATGGTAATATAGTGACTTTTTTCACGTTATTCATGTAGTGTGATTTTACGTATATATATTCGTTTTTACAAATATTTCGATACTACTTCATGTTTTCTCACGATATGTGATTTGACCTTCAAATCTCAGAATTTCGCAAATTTTGCAATTATAAGCAAGTTTTCTTGCATTTTGTTTTGTACTAAAAATCATCGAATTTAGCAATATTTTGACCTTTATCGTCCCCTTTTCCTTTATGTGATTTAAACAAAATATCATCGAATTAGGCAATATTTTGCCGATTTCTACGTTTTTGTGAATTTTCAGTTTATTCTTATTAGTTCATTAAATATACGGTAAAAATTATGCAAACACATAATTGATCAGAAAATAACCTTAAATACTTTATTTTCAATCACCTATTTGTTTCTTAGGAGAATGCTTAGGAGGCTTAGGAGAATGATGCAGAAGCTCAAGAGAGGGATGCAGAGGTTCAAGAGAAGTGATGCAGAGGCTCAAGAGAGTGATGCAGGGGCTCAAGAGAGTGATGCAGAGGCTTAAGAGAGTGATTGAGAGGCTCAAGAGGGTGATGCAGAGGCTCAAGACAGGGGATGCAGAGGCTTAAGAGAGGGATGCAGACATTCAAAAGAGTGATGCAGAGGCTCAAGTAAGGGATGCAGAGGTTTAAGAAAGTGATGCAGAGGCTCAAAAGAGGGATGCAGAGGCTTAAGAGGTTGATGCAGAGGCTCTAGGGAGTGATGCAGAGGCACAAAAGAGGGATGCAGGGGGTCAAGAGAGTGATAGAGAGGCTCAAGAGAGTGATTCAGAGGTTTACGAGAGTGATGCAGAGGCTTAAGAGAGTGATGCAGAGGCTTACGAGAGTGATGCAGAGGCTCAAAAGAGGGATGCAGAGGCTTAAAAGGGTGATGCAGAGGCTCAAGAGAGTGATGCAGAGGCTCATGAGAGGGATGCAAGGGCTCAAGAGAGGGATGCAGAGGCTTAAAAGAGTGATGCAAAGGCTCAAGTGATAGAAGCAGAGGCACAAGAGAGGTATGCGGAGGCTCTTGAGAGTGACGCAGAGGCTCAAGAGAGGGATGCAGAGGCTTAAAAGAGTGATGCAAAGGCTCAAGTGAGGGATGCAGAGGCTCATGGGAGGGATGCAGGAGTTCATGAGAGGGATGCAGAGACTCAAGAGAGGGATGCAGAGACTCAAGTGAGGGATGAAGAGGCAATAGAGAGGGATGCAGAGGCTCTTGGGAGTGATGCAGTGGCTCAAGAGAGGGATGCAGAGGCTCAAGAGAGGGATTCAGAGGCTTACGAGACTGATGCAGAGGCTTATGAGAGTGATGCAGAGGCTTACGAAAGTGATGCAGAGGCTCAAAAGAGGGATGCAGAGGCTTGAAAGGGTGATGCAGAGGCTCAAGAGTGATGCAGAGGCTCAAGAGAGGGATGCAGGGGCTCAAGAGAGTGATTCAGAGTTTCAAGAGAGTGATGCAGAGGCTTAAGAGAGGGATGCAGAGGCTCAAGAGAGGGATGTAGAGGCTCAAGAGAGTGATGCAGAGGTTCAAGAGAGTGATTCAGAGGCTTACGAGAGTGATGCAGAGGATTAAGAGAGTGATGCAGACGCTTAAGAGAGGGATGCAGAGGCTCAAGAGCGGGATGCAGAGGCTCAAGAGAGGGATGCAGGGGCTCAAGAGAGGGATGCAGAGGCTCAAGTGAGGGATGCAGAGGTACAATAGAGGGATGCATAGGCTCTTGTGAGTGATGCAGAGGCTCAAGAGAGGGATGCAGAGGATTAAGCGAGTGATGCAAAGGCTCAAGTGAGGGATGCAAAGGCTCATGAGAGGGATGCAGGAGTTCAGGAGAGAGATGAAGAGGATCAAGAAAGGGATGCAGAGGCTTAAGAAAGTAATGCAGAGGCTCAAAAGAGGGATGCAGAGGCTAAAGAGGGTGATGCAGAGGCTCAAGAGAGTGATGCACAGGCTCAATAGAGGGATGCAGGGGCTCAAGAGAGTGATAGAGAGGTTCAAGAGAGTGATTCAAAGGTTTACGAGAGTGATGCAGAGGCTTAAGAGAGTGATGCAGAGGCGTACGAGAGTGATGCAGAGGCTCAAAAGAGGGATGCAGAGGTTTAAAAGGGTGATGCAGAGGCTCAAGAGAGTGATGCAGAGGCTCAAGAGAGGGATGCAAGGGCTCAAGAGATGCTGATTCTTAAAAGAGTGATGCAATGGCTCAAGTGATAGAAGCAGAGGCACAGGAGAGTGAAGCAGAGGCTCTTGAGTGACGCAGAGGCTCAAGAGAGGGATGCAGACGCTTAAAAGAGTGATGCAAAGGCTCAAGTGAGGGATGCAGAGGCTCATGGGCGGGATGCAGGAGTTTACGAGAGGGATGCAGAGGCTCAAGAGAGTGATTCAGAGGCTTACGAGAGTGATGCAGAGGCTGAAGAGAGTGTTGCAGAGGCTCAAGAGAGGGATAAAGAGAGTGATTCAGAGGCTTACGAGACTGATGCAGAGGCTTAAGAGAGTGATGCAGAGGCTTAAGAAAGTGATTCAGAGGCTCAAAAGAGGGATGCAGAGCCTTAAAAGGGTGATACAGAGGCTCAAGAGAGTGATGCAGAGGCTCAAGAGAGGGATGTAGGGGCTCAAAAGAGTAATGCAGAGGCTCAAGAGAGTGATTCAGAGGCTCAAGAGAGTTATGCAGAGGCTCAAGAGAGTGATGCAGAGGATCAAGAGAGTGATGCAGAGGCTTACGAGAGTGATGCAGAGGCTGAAGAGAGTGTTGCAGAGGCTCAAGAGAGGGATGAAGAGGATGAAGAGAGTGATTAAGAGGCTCAAGAGAGGGATGCAGAGGCTCAAGGGAGTGATGAAGAGGCTTGATAGAGTGATGCAGAGGCTTAGGAGAGGGATGCAGAGGTTCAAGAGAGTAATGCAGAAGCTTAAGAGGGTGGTGCAGAGGCTCAAGTGAGGGATGCAGAGGCACAAGAGAAGGATGCAGAGGCTCTTGAGAGTAATGCAGAGGCTCAAGAGAGGGATGCAGAGGCTGAAGAGAGTGATGCAAAGGCTCAAGAGTGGGATGCAGAGGCTCATGAGAGGGATGCAGGTGTTCACGAAATGGATGCAGAGGTTCAAGAGAGTGATGCAGAGGCTTAAGAGAGGGATGGAGAGGCTGAAGAGAGTGATGCAGAGTCTGAAGAGAGGGATGCAGAGGTTGAAGAGAATGATGCAGAGGCTTAAGAGAGGGATGCAGAAGCTGAAGAGGGTGATGCAGAGGCTGAAGAGAATGATGCAGAGGCGTAAAAGAGTGATGCAGAGGCTCCGGAGAGTGATGCAGAGGCTCAAGAGAGGGATGCAGAGAGTAATGCAGAAGCGAAGTAATGCACTCTCCTGATCCTCTGCATCCCTCTCTTAAGCCTCTGCATCACTCTTTTGAGCCTCTACATCCCTTTCGTGAACTCCTGCATCCCTCTCATGAGCCTCTGCATCCCTCTCTTGAGCCTTTGCATCACTCTCTTAAGCCTCTGCATCCCTCTCTTGAGCCTCTGCATCACTCTCAAGAGCCTCTGCATCCCTCTCTTGTGCCTCTGCATCCCTCACTTGAGCCTCTGCATCCCTCTCTTGAGCCTCTGCTTCCCTCTCCTGGGCATCTGAATCACTCTCTTGAGCCTTTTTTATAACTTTCTTGAGCCTCTGCATCTCTCTCTCAAGCCTCTGCATCACTCTCTTCAGCCTCTGCATCACCCTCTTAAGCCTCTACATTACTCTCTTGAGCCTGTGCATCCCTCTCCTAAGCCTCTGCCTCACTCTATTAAGCCTCTTCATCCCTCTTTTGAGCCTCTGCAACACTCTCTTCAGCCTCTGCATCACTCTCGTAAGCCTCTGAAAAATTCTCTCGAGCCTCTGCATCACTCTCTTTATCATCTGCATCACTCTCTTTATCATCTGCATCACTCTCTTGAGCATCTGCATCACCCTCTTGAGCCTCTTCATCACTCCCTAGAACCTCTGCATCACTCTCTTCAGCCTCTGCATCACTCTCTTAAGCCTCTGCTTCCCTCTCGTGATTCTCTGTATCACTCTCTTGAGCCTCTGCATCACTCTCTTAAGTCTCTGCATCACTCTCGTAAGCCTCTGAATCACTCTCTTGAGCCTCTGCATTACTCTCCTGAGCCCTTGCTTCCCTCTCTTGAGCCTCTGCATCACTCTCCTGAGCCTCTGCATCACCCTTTTAAGCTTCTGCATCCCTCATTTGAGCCTCTGCATCACTTTCTTAAGCCTCTGCATCACTCTCTTAAGCCTCTGCATCAGTCTCGTAAGCCTCTGAATCACTCTCTTTAGCCTCTGCATCTCTCTCTTGAGCCTCTGCAACACTCCCAAGAGCCTCTACATCCCTCTCTATTGCCTCTTCATCCCTACTTGAGTCTCTGCATCCCTCTCTTGAGCCTCTGCATCCCTCTCTTGAACTCCTGCATCCCTCCCATGAGCCTCTGCATCCCTCACTTGAGCCTTTGCATCACTCTTTTAAGCCTCTGCATCCCTCTCTTGAGCCTCTGCGTCACTCTCAAGAGCCTCTGCATCCCTCTCTTGTGCCTCTACTTCTATCACTGGAGCCTTTGCATCACCATCTTAAGCCTCTGCATTACTCTCTTGAGCCTCTGCATCCCTCTCCTAAGCCTCTGCCTCACTCTATTAAGCCTCTGCATCACTCTCTTGAGCCTCTGCATCCCTCTCTTGAGCCTCTGCATCACTCTCGTAAGCCTCTGAATCAATCTCTTGAGCCTCTGCATCCCTCTCTTAAGCCTCTGCATCATTTTCTTCAGCCTCTGCATCACTCTCTTAACCCTCTGCATCATTCTCTTCAACCGCTGCATTCCTCTCTTAAGCCTCTGCATCACTCTCTTGATCCTCTGCATCCCTCTCTTAAGCCTCTGCATCATTCTCTTGAGCCCCTGCATCATTCTCTTGAGCCACTGCATCCCTCTCTTAAGCCTCTACATCATTCTCTTGTGATAAAATACTTAGTAAGATATTGAAAAGTCGAGAAGTTATCTTTATATTGCATATATCGACGTTTCAGCCGGATAAGAGCGGTTTTACGTGTACATATTCCATCGGTAATATAAACGGAAAATCAGGAACATTTTAGAGTATTTTAATGAAAACACATTGATTTTTATAATTTGTATTGGAAACAACATCTTTATATGTCTTTTCTAGAATCTAAATAATACGAAACCTCGCTTTATGATTTGAAGATAAAATCCTCAAATTTGGTAAAATAACGATTTTTTCACGTTTTTCATGTAGTGTGACATTACGTAAATATATTCGTTTTACTAATATTTCGATACTACTTCATGTTTTCTCACGATATGTGATTTGGCCTTCAAATCTCAGAATTTCGCAAATTTTGCATTTTTAAGCAAGTCTTCTTGCGTTTTGTTTTGTACTAAAAATCATTGAATTTAGCAATATTTTGACGTTTATCATCCTCTTTTCCTTTATGTGATTTAAACAAAATATCATCGAATTAGGCAATATTTTGCCATTTTTCCACGTTTTTTTTAAATTTTCAGTTTATTGTTAATAATTCATTAAATGTACGATAAAAATGATACAAACATGTAATTGATTAGAAAAATCCTTAAATACTTCTTTTTCAATCAACTATTTTGTTTCTTGTTAAAATACTGAGTAAGATATTGAAAAGGGGAGAAGTTCTGTTTTTTTTGCATATATCGACGTTTCAGCAAGATTAGAGCGGTTTAGAGCGAGTTTTCTTGCATTTTTTTTGTACTAAAAATCACCGAATTTAGCAATATTTTGACCTTTATCATCCCCTTTTCCTCTATGTGATTTAAACAAAATATCATCGAATTAGGCGTTTTTCCACGTTGTTGTGAATTTTCAGTTTATTGTTATTAATTCATTAAATATACGATAAAAATTATGCAAACACATAATTGATCAGAAAATAACCTAAAATACTTTATTTTCAATCATCTATTTGTTTCTCGGTAAAATACTGAGTAAGATATTGAAAAGGGGAGAAGTTCTTTTTTATTGCATATATCGACGTTTCAGCCGGATTAGAAAGGTTTTACGTGTACATCTTCCATCGGTAATAAAACTGAAAATCAGGAACATTTTAGTAATTTTAATGAAAACACATTAATTTTTATCATTTGTATTGGAAGCAACATCTTTATACGTCTTTTCTAGGGTCTAAAAAATACGAAACGTCGCTTTATGATTCGAAGTTAAAATCCTCAAATTTGGTATAATAATGACTTTTTTCACGTTTTTCATATAGTTTGATATTACGTAAATATATTCATTTTTACCAATATTTCGATACTATTTCATGTCGTATCACAATATGTGATTTGGCCTTCAAATCTCAGTTTTTCGCATAATATTTCATTTTAAGCAAGTTTTCTTGCATTTTGTTTCGTACTAAAAATCATCGATTTCAGCAATATTTTGACGTTTATCATCCTTTTTTCCTTTATGTGATATAAACAAAACATTATCGATTTAGGCAATATTTTCCGGTTTTTCCACGTTTTTGTGAATTTTTAGTTTATTGTTATTAATTCATTAAATATACGATAAAAATGATGCAAACACATAATTGATTAGAAATTAACCTTAAACACTTCATTTTCAATCAACTATTTGTCTCTCGTGAAAATACTGGGTAAGATATTGAAAAGGGGAGAAGTTCTGTTTTTATTGCATATATCGACGTTTCTGCCGGATTAGAACTTTTTTACGTGTACATCTTCCATCGGTAATATAAACCGAAAATCAGGAACATTTTAGTTAATTTCAATGAAAACACATTGACTTTTATCATTTGTATTGGAAGTAACATCTTTATACGTCTTTTCTAGGGTCTAAAAAATACGAAACGTCGCTCTATGATTCGAAGTTAAAATCCTCAAATTTGGTATAATAATGACTTTTTTCATGTTTTTCATGTAGTTTGATATTACGTAAATATATTAATTTTTACCAATATTTCGATACTATTTCATGTAGTATCACGATATTTGATTTGGCCTTCAAATCTCAGAATTTCGCATAATATTGCATTTTAAGCAAGTATTCTTGCATTTTATTTCGTACTTAAAATCATTGTATTCAGCAATATTTTGAAGTTTATCATCCCCTTTTCCTTTATGTGATATAAACAAAATATAATCGAATTAGGCAATATTTTGCTGTTTTTCCACGTTTTTGTGAATTTTCAGTTTATTGCGATTAATTCATTAAATATATGATAAAAATGATGCAAACACATAATTGATTAGAAATTAACCTTAAACACTTCATTTTCAATCAACTATTTGTTTCTCGTTAAAATACTGAGTAAGATATTGGAAAGGGGGGAAGTTCTGTTTTTATTGCATATATCGACGTTTCAGCCGGATTAGAGCGGTTTTACGTGTACATCTTACATCGGTAATATAAACGGAAAATCAGGGACATTTTAGTTAATTCTAATGAAAACACATTGATTTTTATCATTTGTATTTGAAACAACATTGTCATATGTCTTTTGTTAGATCTAAATAATACGAAACCTCGCTCTATGATTTGAAGTTAAAATCCTCAAATATGGTAATATAGTGACTTTTTTCACGTTATTCATGTAGTGTGATTTTACGTATATATATTCGTTTTTACAAATATTTCGATACTACTTCATGTTTTCTCACGATATGTGATTTGACCTTCAAATCTCAGAATTTCGCAAATTTTGCAATTATAAGCAAGTTTTCTTGCATTTTGTTTTGTACTAAAAATCATCGAATTTAGCAATATTTTGACCTTTATCGTCCCCTTTTCCTTTATGTGATTTAAACAAAATATCATCGAATTAGGCAATATTTTGCCGATTTCCACGTTTTTGTGAATTTTCAGTTTATTCTTATTAGTTCATTAAATATACGATAAAAATTATGCAAACACATAATTGATCAGAAAATAACCTTAAATACTTTATTTTCAATCATCTATTTGTTTCTTAGGAGAATGCTTCGGAGGCTTAGGAGAATGATGCAGAAGCTCAAGAGAGGGATGCAGAGGTTCAAGAGAAGTGATGCAGAGGCTCAAGAGAGTGATGCAGGGGCTCAAGAGAGTGATGCAGAGGCTTAAGAGAGTGATTGAGAGGCTCAAGAGGGTGATGCAGAGGCTCAAGACAGGGGATGCAGAGGCTTAAGAGAGGGATGCAGAGACTCAAAAGACTGATGCAGAGGCTCAAGTAAGGGATGCAGAGGTTTAAGAGAGTGATGCAAAGGATCAAAAGAGGGATTCAGAGGCTCATATGAGGGATGCAGAGGCTCAAGTGAACGATTCCCTTCAGCCTCTGCATCGCCCTCTTCTGCCTCTGCATCCCTCTCTTAATCCTCTGCATCACTCTCTTGATCCTCTGCATCCCTCTCTTAAGCCTTTGCATCACTCTCTTGAGCCTCTACATCCCTTTTGTGAACTCCTGCATCCCTCTCATGAGCCTCTACATCCCTCTCTTGAGCCTTTGCATCACTCTCTTATGCCTCTGCATCCCTCTATTGAGCCTCTGCATCACCCTCAAGAGCCTCTGCATCCCTCTCCTGGGCATCTGCATCCCTCTCTTGAGCCTTCGCATCCCTCTTATAAGTCTCTGCATCACTCTCTTAAGCCTCTGCATCACTCTCTTAAGCCTCTGAATCACTCTCTTGAGCCTTTTTTATACCTCTCTTGAGCCCCTGCATCTCTCTCTCAAGCCTCTGCATCACTCTCTTGAGCCTCTGCATCACCCTCTTAAGCCTCTGCATTACTCTCTTGAGCCTGTGCATCCCTCTCCTAAGCCTCTGCCTCACTCTATTAAGCCTCTTCATCCCTCTCTTGAGCCTCTGCAACGCTCTCTTCAGCCTCTGCATCACTCTCGTAAGACTCTGAAAAACTCTCTCGAGCCTCTGCATCTCTCTCTTGATCATCTGCATCACTCTCTTGAGCATCTGCATCACCCTCTTGAGCCTCTTCATCACTCTCTAGAACCTCTGCATCACTCTCTTCAGCCTCTGCATCACTCTCTTAAGCCTCTGCTTCCCTCTCTTGATCCTCTGCATCACTCTCTTGAGCCCTTGCATCCCTCTCTTGAGCCTCTGCATCACTCTCCTGAGCCTTTGCATCACCCTTTTAAGCCTCTGCATCCCTCATTTGAGCCTCTGCATCACTTTCTTAAGCCTCTGCATCAGTTTCGTAAGCCTCTGAATCACTCTCTTTAGCCTCTGCATCTCTCTCTGGAGCCTCTGCAACACTCCCAAGAGCCTCTGCATCCCTCTCTATTGTCTCTTCATCCCTACTTGAGTCTCTGCATCCCTCTCTTGAGCCTCTGCATCCCTCTCTTGAACTCCTGCATCCCTCCCATGAGCCTCTGCATCCCTCACTTGAGCCTTTGCATCACTCTTTTAAGCCTCTGCATCCCTCTCTTGAGCCTCTGCGTCACTCTCAAGAGCCTCTGCATCCCTCTCTTGTGCCTCTACTTCTATCACTGGAGCCTTTGCATCACCATCTTAAGCCTCTGCATTACTCTCTTGAGCCTCTGCATCCCTCTCCTAAGCCTCTGCCTCACTCTATTAAGCCTCTGCATCACTCTCTTGAGCCTCTGCATCCCTCTCTTGAGCCTCTGCGTAACTCTCTTCATCCACTTCATCCCTCTCTTGAGCCTCTGCAACACTCTCTTCAGCCTCTGCATCACTCTCGTAAGCCTCTGAATCACTCTCTTGGGCCTCTGCATCCCTCTCTTAAGCCTCTGCATCATTCTCTTCAGCCTCTGCATCCCTTACTTATCCCTCTGCATCATCCTCTTCAACCTCTGCATTCCTCTCTTAAGCCTCTGCATCACTCTCTTGATCCTCTGCATCCCTCTCTTAAGCCTCTGCATCATTCTCTTGAGCCCCTGCATCATTCTCTTGAGCCACTGCATCCCTCTCTTAAGCCTCTACATCATTTTCTTGTGCCCCTGCATCATTCTCTTGAGCCACTGCATCCCTCTCTTAAGCCTCTACATCATTCTCTTGTGATAAAATACTTAGTAAGATATTGAAAAGGCGAGAAGTTATCTTTATATTGCATATATCGACGTTTCAGCCGGATTAGAGCGGTTTTACGTGTACATCTTCCATCGGTAATATAAACGGAAAATCAGGAACATTTTAGAGTGTTTTAATGAAAACACATTGATTTTTATCATTTGTATTGGAAACAACATCTTTATATGTCTTTTCTAGAATCTAAATAATACGAAACCTCGCTTTATGATTTGAAGATAAAATCCTCAAATTTGGTAAAATAACGATTTTTTCACGTTTTTCATGTAGTGTGACATTACGTAAATATATTCGTTTTTTCCAATATTTCGATACTACTTCATGTTATTTCACGATATGTGATTTGGCCTTATAATCTCAGAATTTCGCAAATTTTGCATTTTAAGCAAGTTTTCTTGCGTTTTGTTTTGTACTAAAAATCATTGAATTTAGCAATATTTTGACGTTTATCATCCTCTTTCCTTTATGTGATTTAAACAAAATATCATCGAATTAGGCAATATTTTGCCGTTTTTCCACGTTTTTTTAAATTTTCAGTTTGTTGTTAATAATTCATTAAATGTAAGATAAAAATGATGCAAACATGTAATTGATTAGAAAAAACCTTAAATACTTCTTTTTCAATCAACTATTTTGTTTCTCGTTAAAATACTGAGTAAGATATTGAAAAGGGGAGAAGTTATGTTTTTTTTGCATATATCGACGTTTCAGCAGGATTAGAGCGGTTTAGAGCAAGTTTTCTTGCATTTTGTTTTGTACTAAAAATCATCGAATTTAGCAATATTTTGACCTTTATCATCCCCCTTTTCCTTTACGTGATTTAAACAAAATATCATCGAATTAGGCGTTTTTCCACGTTTTTGTGAATTTTCAGTTTATTGTTATTAATTCATTAAATATACGATAAAAATTATGCAAACACATAATTGATCAGAAAATAACCTAAAATACTTTATTTTCAATCATCTATTTGTTTCTCGTTAAAATACTGAGTAAGGATTCAAAAGGGGAGAAGTTCTTTTTTATTGCATATATCGACGTTTCAGCCGGATTAGAAAGGTTTTACGTGTTAATCTTCCATTGGTAATATAAACTGAAAATCAAAAACATTTTAGTAATTTTAATGAAAACACATTAATTTTTATCATTTGTATTGGAAGCAACATCTTTATACGTCTTTTCTAGGGTCTAAAAAATACGATACGTCGCTTTATGATTCGAAGTTAAAATCCTCAAATTTGGTATAATAATGACTTTTTTCACGTTTTTCATGTAGTTTGATATTACGTAAATATATTCATTTTTACCAATATTTCGATACTATTTCATGTCGTATCACGATATGTGATTTGGCCTTCAAATCTCAGTTTTTCGCATAATATTTCATTTTAAGCAAGTTTTCTTGCATTTTGTTTCGTACTAAAAATCATCGAATTCAGCAATATTTTGACGTTTATCATCCTTTTTCCCTTTATGTGATATAAACAAAACATTAGCGAATTAGGCAATATTTTCCGGTTTCTCCACGTTTTTGTGAATTTTTAGTTTATTGTTATTAATTCATTAAATATACGATAAAAATGATGCAAACACATAATTGATTAGAAATTAACCTTAAACACTTCATTTTCAATCAACTATTTGTCTCTCGTGAAAATACTGAGTAAGATATTGAAAAGGGGAGAAGTTCTGTTTTTATTGCATATATCGACGTTTCAGCCGGATTAGAACTTTTTTACGTGTACATCTTCCATCGGTAATATAAACCGAAAATCAGGAACATTTTAGTTAATTTCAATGAAAACACATTGACTTTTATCATTTGTATTGGAAGTAACATCTTTATACGTCTTTTCTAGGGTCTAAAAAATACGAAACGTCGCTCTATGATTCGAAGTTAAAATCCTCAAATTTGGTATAATAATGACTTTTTTCATGTTTTTCATGTAGTTTGATATTACGTAAATATATGAATTTTTACCAATATTTCGATACTATTTCATGTAGTATCACGATATGTGATTTGGCCTTCAAATATCAGAATTTCGCATAATATTGCATTTTAAGCAAGTATTCTTGCATTTTGTTTCGTACTTAAAATCATTGTATTCAGCAATATTTTGAAGTTTATCATCCCCTTTTCCTTTATGTTATATAAACAAAATATCATCGAATTAGGCAATATTTTGCTGTTTTTCCACGTTTTTGTGAATTTTCAGTTTATTGCTATTAATTCATTAAATATATGATAAAAATGATGCAAACACATAATTGATTAGAAATTAACCTTAAACACTTAATTTTCAATCAACTATTTGTTTCTCGTTAAAATACTGAGTTCTGTTTTTATTGCATATATCGACGTTTCAGCCGGATTAGAGCGGTTTTACGTGTACATCTTCCATCGGTAATATAAACGGAAAATCAGGGACATTTTAGTTAATTCTAATGAAAACACATTGATTTTTATAATTTGTATTTGAAACAACATTGTCATATGTCTTTTCTTAGATCTAAATAATACGAAAGCTCGCTCTATGATTTGAAGTTAAAATCCTCAAATATGGTAATATAGTGACTTTTTTCACGTTATTCATGTAGTGTGATTTTACGTATATATATTCGTTTTTACAAATATTTCGATACTACTTCATGTTTTCTCACGATATGTGATTTGACCTTCAAATCTCAGAATTTCGCAAATTTTGCAATTATAAGCAAGTTTTCTTGCATTTTGTTTTGTACTAAAAATCATCGAATTTAGCAATATTTTGACCTTTATCGTCCCCTTTTCCTTTATGTGATTTAAACAAAATATCATCGAATTAGGCAATATTTTGCCGATTTCTACGTTTTTGTGAATTTTCAGTTTATTCTTATTAGTTCATTAAATATACGATAAAAATTATGCAAACACATAATAGATAGAAATTATTTCAAACTGCGAATACGTGCAGAGAACCCTATTTTGGCTCCAAAATATGTCTCAAGCGTCCAATAGGGGATGTTTGGGATATTTAAAAAACTGCAGGAGGGGGGTTTGGGCAAAATATGACATATCGCTGCTTTCAGTAATTTGCATATTTTCGGTATAAAATGTTGTAATTTCAAACTGCGAATATGTGCAGAGAGCCAGAATTTTGCTCCAAAATATAACTCAAGGGTCGAATTTTGGATGTTTGGGATATTTTGAAAACTGCAGGGAGGGTTTGGGCAAAATGTGATCCATCGCCGCTTTCAGTAATTATCATATTTTCGGTATAAAAAGTCGTAATTTCAAACTGTGAATACGTGCAGAAGGCCAGAATTTGGTTCCAAAATATAATTCAAGGGTCGAATTTTGGATGTTTGCGATATTTTGCAAACTGCAGGAGGGTTTGGGCAAAATGTGACCCATCGCTGCTTTCAGTATTTGCATATTTTCAGTATAAAAAGTCGTAATTTCAAACTGCGAATACGTGCAGAGAGCCAGAATTTGGCTCCAAAATATGACTCAAGCGTCGAATTTGGGATGTTTGGGATATTTTGAAAACTGCAGGGAGGGTTTGTGCAAAATGTGATCCATCGCCGCTCTCAGTAATTAGCATATTTTTTGTATATGGATTTTGGATTTACAGTTTTCGTGGTGTAGTGGTAAGACACTCGCCTGGCGTTCCGCTAGCGCTATGTCATGGGTTCGTATCCTGGCCGGAGAGGATTTACATGGCGCAATTCCTTAACTGTAGCCTTTGTTTAACGCAACAGTAAAATGTGTACTTGGATGAAAAAACGATTCTTCGCAGCAGGGGATCGTATTCCAGGGACCTGCCCGAAACGCTACGCGTACTAGTGGCTGTAATAGAATGTAACAACTCTTGTATATATCTCAAAAAAAAGTATAAAAAGTCGTAATTTCAAACTGCGAATACGTGCAGAGAGCCAGAATTTGGCTCCAAAATATGGCTGAAGAGTCGAATTTGGGATGTTTGGGATATTTTGAAAACTGCAGGGAGGGTTTGGGCAAAATGTGATCCATCGCCGCTGTCAGTAATTGGCATATTTTCAGTATAAAATGAAATAATTTCAAACTGCGAATACATGCAGAAAGCCAGAATTTGGCTCCAAAAGCGTGAAATTTTGGATGTTTGGGATATTTTGAAAATTGCAGGAAGGGTTTGGGCAAAATGTGATCAATCGTCGCTTTCAGTAATTGTCATATTTTCGATATAAAAAGTCGTAATTTCAATCTGCGAATGCGTTCATAATGACAGAATTTAGTTCCAAAATATAACTCAAGGGTCGAATTTTGGATATTTGGGATATTTTGCAAACTGCAGGGAGGGTGGGGGCAAAATGTCATCCATCGCCGATCTCAGTAATTAGCATATTTTTGGTATAAAAAGTCATAATTGCAAACTGCGAATACGTGCAGAGAGCCAGAATTTGGCTCAAAAATATAGCTCAAGCGTCGAATTTGGGATGTTTGTGATATTTTGAAAGCTGCAGGGAGGGTTTGGCCAGAATGGGATCCATCGCCGCTTTCAGTAATTGGCATATTTTCGGTAAAAAAGTCGTAATTTCAAACTGCGAATACGTGCAGAGAGCCAGAATTAGGCTCCAAAATATGGCTCAAGGATCGAATTTAGGATGTTTGGGATATTTTGAAAACTGCAGGGGGGTTTGAGCAAAATGTGACCCATCGCTGCTTTCAGTAATTGGCATATTTTCAGTATAAAAAGTCGTAATTACAAACTGCGAATACGTGCAAAGAGCCAGAATTTGGGTCCAAAATTAGGCTCAAGGGTCGAATTTGGGATGTTTGGGATATTTTGAAAACTGCAGGGGGGGTTTGGGCAAAATGTGATTCATCGCCGCTTTCAGTAATTGGCATATTTTCGGTATAAAAATTCGTAATTTCAAACTGCGATTACGTGCAGAGATCCAAAATTTGGCTAAAAAATATTGCTCAAGCATCGAATTTGTTATGTTTGGGATATTTTGAAAACTGCAGGGAGGGTTTGAGCAAAATGTGATCCATCGCCGCTTTCAGTAATTGGCAAATTTTCGGTATAAAAAGTCGTAATTTCAAACCGCGAATACATGCAGACAGCCAGAATTTGGCTCCAAAATTCAGCCTCTGCATCATTCTCTTCAGCCTCTGCATCACTCTCTTAAGCCTCTGCATCATTTTCTTCAGCCTCTGCATCACTCTCTTGAGCCTCTGCATCACTCTCCCGAGCCTCTGCATCACTCTTTTACGCCTCTGCATCATTCTCTTCAGCCTCTGCATCACCCTCTTCAGCCTCTGCATCCCTCTCTTAAGCCTCTGCATCATTCTCTTCAACCTCTGCATCCCTCTCTTCAGACTCTGCATCACTCTCGTAAGCCTCTGAATTACTCTCTTGAGCCTCTGCATCCCTCTCTTAAACTCCTGCATCCCTCCCATGAGCCTCTGCATCCCTCACTTGAGCCTTTGCATCACTCTTTTAAGCCTCTGCATCCCTCTCTTGAGCCTCTGCGTCACTCAAGAGCCTCTACATCCCTCTCTTGTGCCTCTGCTTCTATCACTTGAGCCTTTTCATCACTCTTTTAAGCCTCTGCATCCCTCTCTTGAGCCCTTGCATCCCTCTCTTGAGCCTCTGCATCACTCTCTTGAGCCTCTGCATCACCCTTTTAAACCTCTGCATCCCTCTTTTGAGCCTCTGCATCACTCTCGTAAGCCTCTGCATCACTCTCTTAAGCCTCTGCATCACTCTCATAAACCTCTGAATCACTCTCTTGAGCCCCTGCATCCCTCTATTGAGCCTCTGCATCACTCTCTTGAGCCTCTGCATCACCCTCTTAAGCCTCTGCTTCTCTCTTTTGAGCTTCTGCATCACTTTCTTAAGCCTCTGCATCCTTTTCTTGAGCCTCTTCATCTCTCTCCTGAACACCTACATCCCTCTCATGAGCCTTTGCATCCCTCACTTGAGCTTTTGCATCACTCGCTAAAGCCTCTGCATCCCTCTCTTGAGCCTCTGCATCACTCGCAGGAGCCTATGCATCCCTCTATTGTGCGTCTGAATCCCTCACTTCAGCCTCTGCATCCCTCTCTTGAGCCCCTGCATCCTTCTCTTGAGCCTCTGCCTCACTCTATTAAGCCTCTGCATCACTCTCTTGTGCCTCTGCATCCCTCTCTTGAGCCTCTGCGTCACTCTCTTCATCCCTCTCTTGAGCCTCTGCAACACTCTCTTGAGCCTCTGCATCACTCTCGTTAGCCTCTGAATCACTCTCTCGAGCCTCTGCATCACTCTCTTGATCCTCTGCATCATTCTCTTGAGCCTCTGCATCACCCTCTTGAGCCTCTGCATCACTCTTTAGAGCCTCTGCATCACTCGCTTCAGCCTCTGCATCACTCTCTTGAGCCTCTGCATCCCTCTCTTAAGCCTCTGCATCACTCTCCTGAGCCTCTGAATCACTCTCTTGAGCCCCTGCAGCCCTCTCTTGAGCCTCTGCATCACTCTCTTGAGCCTCTGCATCACCCTTTTAAGCCTCTTCATCCCTCTTTTGAACCTCTGCATCACTTTCTTAAGCCTCTGCATCACTCTCTTAAGCCTCTGCATCAGTCTCGTAAGCCTCTGAATCACTCTCTTGAGCCTCTGCATCCCTCTCTTGAGCCTCTGCATCACTCCCAAGAGCCTCTGCATCCCACTCTATTTCCTCTTCAACCCTCAGTTGAGTCTCTGCATCCCTCTCTTGAGTCTCTGCATCCCTCTCTTGAACTCCTGCATCCCTCTCTTGTGCCTCTGCTCCTATCACTTGAGCCTTTGCATCACTCTTTTAAGCCTCTGCATCCCTCTCTTGAGCCTTTGCATCCCTCTCTTGAGCCTCTGCATCACTCTCTTGAGCCTCTGCATCACCCATTTAAGCCTCTGCATCCCTCTTTTGAGCCACTGCATCACTCTTTTAAGCATCCCTCTGCATCCCTCCCAAAAGAGGGATGCATAGTCTTAAAAGGGTGATGCAGAGGCTCAGGAGAATGATGCAGAGGCTCAAGAGAGGGATGCAAGGGCTCAAGAGAGTAATGCAGAGGCTCAAGAGAGTGATTCAGAGGCTTACGAGAGTGATGCAGAGGCTTAAGCGAGTGATGCAGAGGCTCAAGAGAGAGATGCAGAGGCTGAAGCGAGTGATGCAGAGGCTCTAGAGAGTGATGCAGAGGCTCAAGAGGGTGATGCAGAGGCTCAAGAGAATGATGCAGAGGATCAAGAGAGTGATGCAGAGGCTCGAGAGAGTGATTCAGAGGCTAACGAGAGTGATGCAGAGGCTCAAGAGAGTGTTGCAGAGGCTCAAGAGAGGGATGAAGAGAGTGACGCAGAGGCTCAAGAGAGGGATGCAGAGGCACAAGAGAGTGATGCAGAGGCTTAATAGAGTGAGGCAGAGGCTTAGAAGAGGAATGCAGAAGCTCAAGAGAGTAATGTAGAAGCTCAAGAGAGTAATGCAGAGGCTTATGAGGGAGATGCAGAGGCTCAATAGAGTGATGCAGAGGCTTGAGAAAGAGTTGCAGGGGCTCAAGAGAGTTATGCAGAGGCTCAAGAGAGTGATTCAGTGGCTTAAGAGAGTGATACAGAGGCTTAAGAGAGCGATGCAGAGGCTTAAAAGAGGGATGCGGAGGCTCAAGAGAGGGATGCAGAGGCCCAAGTGAGGGATGCAAAGGCTCAAGAGAGTGATGCAGAGGCTTAATAGAGTGAGGCAGAGGCTTAGGAGAGGGAAGCAGAGGCTCAAGAGAGTAATGCAGAGGCTTAAGAGGGTGATTCAGAGGCTCAAGAGAGTGATGCAGAGGGTCAAGAGCGGGATGCAAGGGGCTCAAGAGAGGGATGCAGAGGCTTAAAAGAGTGATGCAAAGGCTCAAGTGATAGAAGTAGAGGCACAAGAGAGGGATGCAGAAGCCCTTGAGAGTGACGCAGAGGCTCAAGAGAGGGATGCAGAAGCTTAAAAGAGTGATGCAAAGGCTCAAGTGAGGGATGCAGAGGCTCATGGGAGGGATGCAGGAGGTCAAGAGAGGGATGTAGAGGCTCAAGAGAGGGATGCAGAGACTCAAGTGAGGGATGAAGAGGCAATAGAGAGGGATGCAGAGGCTCTTGGGAGTGATGCAGAGGCTCAAGAGAGGGATGCAGAGGCTCAAGAGAGTGATTCAGAGGCTTACGAGACTGATGCAGAGGCTTAAGAAAGTGATGCAGAGGCTTAAGAAAGTGATGCAGAGGCTCAAAAGAGGGATGCATAGTCTTAAAAGGGTGATGCAGAGGCTCAGGAGAATGATGCAGAGGCTCAAGAGAGGGATGCAGGGGCTCAAGAGTGTAATGCAGAGGCTCAAGAGAGTGATTCAGAGGCTTACGAGAGTGATGCGTAGGCTTAAGCGAGTGATGCAGAGGCTCAAGAGAGTGATGCAGAGGCTGAAGAGAGTGATGCAGAGGCTCTAGAGAGTGATGAAGAGGCTCAAGAGGGTGATGCAGAGGCTCAAGAGAATGATGCAGAGGATCAATAGAGTGATGCAGAGGCTCGAGAGAGTGATTCAGAGGCTTACGAGAGTGTTGCAGAGGCTGAAGAGAGTGTTGCAGAGGCTCAAGAGAGGGATGAAGAGGATAAAGAGAGTGACGCAGAGGCTCAAGAGAGGGATGCAGAGGGACAAGAGAGTGATGCAGAGGCTCAATAGAGTGAGGCAGAGGCTTAGAAGAGGGATGCAGAAGCTCAAGAGAGTAATGCAGAGTCTTATGAGGGAGATGCAGAGGCTCAAGAGAGTGATGCAGAGGCTTCAGAGAGAGATGCAGGGGCTCAAGAGAGTTATGCAGAGGCTCAAGAGAGTGATTCAGAGGATTAAGAGAGTGATGCAGAGGCTTAAGAGAGCGATGCAGAGGCTTAAAAGAGGGATGCGGAGGCTCAAGAGAGGGATGCAGAGGCCCAAGTGAGGGATGCAAAGGCTCAAGAGAGGGATGCAGAGGCTCAAGTGAGGGATGCAGAGGCAAAAGAGAGGGATGCAGAGGCTCTTGGAAGTGATGCAGAGGCTCAAGAGAGGGATGCAGAGGCTTAAGAGAGTGATGCAAAGGCTCAAGAGTGGGATGCAGAGGCTCATGAGAGGGATGCAGGAGTTCACGAAAGGGATGCAGAGGCTCAAGAGAGTGATGCAGAGGCTCAAGAGAGGGATGCAGAGGCTCAAGAGTGATGCAGAGCTTAATAGAGTGAGGCAGAGGCTTAGGAGAGGGATGCAGAGGTTCAAGAGAGTAATGCAGAGGCTTAAGAGGGTGATTCAGAGGCTCAAGAGAGTGATGCAGACGGTCAAGAGCGGGATTCAAGGGCTCAAGAGAGGGATGCAGAGGCTTAAAAGAGTGATGCAAAGGCTCAAGTAATAGAAGTAGAGGCACAAGAGAGGGATGCAGAAGCTCTTGAGAGTGACGCAGAGGCACAAGAGAGGGATGCAGGAGCTTAAAAGAGTGATGCAAAGGCTCAAGTGAGGGATGCAGAGGCTCTTGGGAGGGATGCAGGAGTTAAAGAGAGGGATGCAGAGGCTCAAGAGAGAGATGCTGAGACTCAAGTGAGGGATGAAGAGGCAATAGAGAGAGATGCAGAGGCTCAAAAGAGTGATTCAGAGGCTTACGAGACTGATGCAGAGGCTTAAGAGAGTGATGCAGAGGTTTAAGAAAGTGATGCAGAGGCTCAAAAGAGGGATGCATAGTCGTAAAAGGGTGATGAAGAGGCTCAGGAGAATGATGCAGAGGCTCAAGAGATGGATGCAGGGGCTCAAGAGAGTAATGCAGAAGCTCAAGAGAGTGATTCAGAGGCTTACGAGAGTGATGCAGAGGCTTAAGCGAGTGATGCAGAGGCTCAAGAGAATGATGCCGAGGCTGAAGAGAGTGATGCAGAGGCTCTAGAGAGTGATGCAGAGGCTCAAGAGGGTGATGCAGAGGCTCACGAGAATGATGCAGAGGATCAAGAGAGTGATGCAGAGGCTCGAGAGAGTGATTCAGAGCCTTACGAGAGTGATGCAGAGGCTCAAGAGAGTGTTGCAGAGGTTCAAGAGAGGGATGAAGAGAGTGACGCAGAGGCTCAAGAGAGGGATGCAGAGGCACAAGAAAGTGATGCAGAGGCTTAATAGAGTGAGGCAGAGGCTTAGAAGAGGAATGCAGAAGCTCAAGAGAGTAATGCAGAGGCTTATGAGGGAGATGCAGAGGCTCAATAGAGTGATGCAGAGGCTTGAGAGAGAGATGCAGGGGCTCAAGAGTGTTATGCAGAGGCTCAAGAGAGTGATTCAGAGCCTTTAGAGAGTGATACAGAGGCTTAAGAGAGCGATGCAGAGGCTTAAAAGAGGGATGCCGAGGCTCAAGAGAGGGATGCAGAGGCCCAAGTGAGGGATGCAAAGGCTCAAGGGAGTGATGCAGATGCCTAATAGGGTGAGGCAGAGGCTTAGGAGAGGGATGCAGAGGCTCAAGAGAGTAATGCAGAGGCTTAAGAGGGTGATTCAGAGGCTCAAGAGAGTGATGCAGAGGGTCAAGAGCGGGATGCAAGGGCTCAAGAGAGGGATGCAGAGGCTTAAAAGAGTGATGCAAAGGCTCAAGTGATAGAAGTAGAGGCACAAGAGAGAGATGCAGAAGCTCTTGAGAGTGACGCAGAGGCTCAAGAGAGGGATGCAGAAGCGTAAACGAGTGATGCAAAGGCTCAAGTGAGGGATGCAGAGGCTCATGGGAGGGATGCAGGAGTTCAAGAGAGGGATGCAGAGGCTCAAGAGAGGGATGCAGAGACTCAAGTGAGGGATGAAGAGGCAATAGAGAGGGATGCAGAGGCTCTTGGGAGTGATGCAGAGGCTCAAGAGAGGTATGCAGAGGTTCAAGAGAGTGATTCAGAGGCTTACGAGACTGATGAAGAGGCTTAAGAGAGTGATGCAGAGGCTTAAGAAAGTGATGCAGAGGTTCAAAAGAGGGATGCATAGTCATAAAAGGGTGATGCAGAGGCTCAGGAGAATGATGCAGAGGCTCAAGAGAGGGATGCAGGTACTCAAGAGTGTAATGCAGAGGCTCAAGAGAGTGATTCAGAGGCTTACGAGAGTGATGCAGAGGCTTAAGCGAGTGATGCAGAGGCTCAAGAGAGTGATGCAGAGGCTAAAGAGAGTGATGCAGAGGCTCAAGAGGGTGATGCAGAGGCTCAAGAGAATGATGCAGAGGATCAATAGAATGATGCAGAGGCTCGAGAGAGTGATTCAGAGGCTTACGAGAGTGATGCAGAGGCTGAAGAGAGTGTTGCAGAGGCTCAAGAGAGGGATGAAGAGGCACAAGAGAGTGATGCAGAGGCTCAATAGTGAGGCAGAGGCTTAGAAGAGGGATGCAGAAGCTCAAGAAAGTAATGCAGAGGCTTATGAGGGAGATGCACAGGCTAAAGAGAGTGATGCAGAGGCTTGAGAGAGAGATGCAGGGGCTCAAGAGAGTTATGCAGAGGCTCAAGAGAGTGATTCAGAGGCTTAAGAGAGTGATGCAGAGGCTTAAAAGAGGGATGCGGAGGCTCAAGAGAGGGATGCAGAGGTCCAAGTGAGGGATGCAAAGGCTCAAGAGAGGGATGCAGAGGCTCAAGTGAGGGATGCAGAGGCAAAAGAGAGGTATGCAGAGGCTCTTGGAAGTGATGCAGAGGCTCAAGAGAGGGATGCAGAGGCTTAAGAGAGTGATGCAAAGGCTCAAGAGAGGGATGCACTGAAAGCGGCGATGGATAATATTTTGCCCAAACCCTCCCAGCAGTTTTCAAAATATTCCAAACATCCCAAATTCGACGCTTCAGTCATATTTTCGAGCCAAATTCGGGCTCTCTGCACGTATTCACTGTTTGAAATTACGACTTTTTATACCGAAAATATGCCAATTACTGAAAGCGGCGATGGATCACATTTTGCCCAAACCCTCCCTGCAGTTTCCAAAAAATCCCAAACATCCCAAATTAAACGCTTGAGCCATAATTTGGAGCCAAATTCTGGCTCTCTTGACGTATTCGCAGTTTGCAATTACGACTTTTTATATTAAAAATATGCTAATTACAGAGAGATGGATCACATTTTGCCCAAACCCTCCCTGCAGTTTGCAAAATATCCCAAATATCCAAAATTCGACCCTTGAGTTATATTTGACGTTTATCATCCCCTTTTCCTTTATGTTATATAAACAAAATATCATCGAATTAGGCAATATTTTGCTGTTTTTCCATGTTTTTGTGAATTTTCAGTTTATAACTATTAATTCATTAAATATACGATAAAAATGATGCAAACACATAATTGATTAGAAATTAACCTTAAACACTTTATTTTCAATCAACTAATTGTTTCTCGTTAAAATACTAAGTAAGATATTGGAAAGGGAAGAAGTTCTGTTTTTATTGCATATATCGACGTTTCAGCCGGATTAGAGCGGTTTTACGTGTACATCTTCCATCGGTAATATAAACGGAAAATCAGGAACATTTTAGTTAATTCTAATGAAAACACATTGATTTTTATCATTTGTATTTGAAACAACATTGTCATATGTTTTTTCTTGGATCTAAATAATACGAAACCTCGCTCTATGATTTGAAGTTAAAATCCTCAAATATGGTAATATAGTGACTTTTTTCACGTTATTCATGTAGTTTGATTTTACGTATATATATTCGTTCTTACCAATATTTCGATACTACTTCATGTTTTCTCACGATATGTGATTTGGCCTTCATATCTCAGAATTTCGCAAATTTTGCAATTTTAAGCAAGTTTTCTTGCATTTTGTTTTGTACTAAAAATCATCGAATTTAGCAATATTTTGACCTCAATCATCACCTTTTCCTTTATGTGATTTAAACAAAATATCATCTAATTAGGCCGTTTTTCCACGTTTTTGTGAATTTTCAGTTTATTGTTATTAATTCATTAAATATACGATAAAAACTATGCAAACACATAATTGATCAGAAAATAACCTTAAATACTTTATTTTCAATCATCTATTTGTTTCTCGTTAAAATACTGAGTAAGATATTAAAAAGGGGAGAAGTTCTGTTTTTATTGCATATATCGACGTTTCAGCCGGATTAGAACGGTTTTACGTGTGCATCTTCCATCGTTAATATAAACCGAAAATCCGGAACATTTTAGTTAATTTTTATGAAAACACATTGATTTTCATCATTTGTATTGATAGCAAAATCTTTATACGTCTTTTGTAGGGTCTAAATAATACGAAACGTCGCTCTATGATTCGAAGTTAAAATCCTCAAATTTGGTAAAATAATGACTTTTTCCACGTTTTTCATGTAGTTTGATATTACGTAAATATATTCATTTTTACCAATATTTCGATACTATTTCATGTAGTATCACGATATGTGATTTGGCCTTCAAATCTCAGAATTTCCCATAATATTGCATTTTAAGCAAGTTTTCTTGTATTTGTTTCGTACTAAAAATCATCGAATTCAGCAATATTTTGACGTTTATTATCCCCTTTTCCTTTAAGTGATATAAACAAAATATCTTGGAATTAGGCAATATTTTGCTGTTTTTCCACGTTTTTGTGAATTTTCAGTTTATTGCTATTAATTCATTAAATATTCGATAAAAATGATGCAAACACATAATTGATTAGAAATTAACCTTAAACACTTCATTTTCACTCATCTATTTGTTTCTCGTTAAAATACTGAGTAAGATATTGAAAAGGGGAGAAGTTCTGTTTTTATTGCATATATCGACGTTTCAGCCGGATTAGAACGGACAACATCTTCCATCGGTAATATAAACCGAAAATCAGGATCATTTTAGTTAATTTTAATGAAAACACTTTAATTTTTATCATTTGTATTGGAAGCAACATCTTTATACGTCTTTTCTAGGGTCTAAAAAATAAGATACGTCGCTCTATGATTCGAAGTTAAAATCTTCAAATTTGGTATAATAATGACTTTTTTCACGTTTTTCATGTAGTTTGATATTACGTAAATATATTCATTTTTACCAATATTTCGATACTATTTCATGTAGTATCACGATATATGATTTGACCTTCAAATCTCAGATTTTCGCATAATATTTCATTTTAAGCAAGTTTTCTTGCATTTTGTTTCGTACTAAAAATCATTGAATTCAGCAATATTTTGACGTTTATCATCCCCTTTTCCTTTATGTGATATAAACAAAATATCATCGAATTTGGCAATATTTTGCTGTTTTTCCACTTTTTTGTGAATTTTCAGTTTATTGCTATTAATTCATTATATATACGATAAAAATGAGGCAAACACATAATTGATCAGAAAATAACCTTAAATACTTCATTTTCAATCATCTATTTGTTTCTCGTTAAAATACTGAGTAAGATATTTAAAAGGGAAGAAGTTCTGTTTTTACTGCATATATCGACGTTTCAGTCGGATTAGAGCGGTTTTACGTGTACATCTTCCTTCGGTAATATAAACGGAAAATCAGGAACATTTTAGTTAATTCTAATGAAAACACATTGATTTTTATCATTTGTATTGAAAACAACATTGTCATATGTCTTTTCTTGGATCTAAATAATACGAAACCTCGCTCAATGATTTGATGTTAAAATCCTCAAATATGGTAATATAGTAACTTTTTTCACGTTATTCATGTAGTGTGATTTTACGTATATATATTCGTTTATACCAATATTTCGATACTACTTCATGTTTTCTCACGATATGTGATTTGGCCTTCAAATCTCAGTATGTCGCAAATTTTGCATCTTAAAGCAAGTTTTCTTGCATTTTGTTTTGTACTAAAAATCATCGAATTAGGAATATTTTGACCTTTATCATCCCCTTTTTCTTTATGTGATTTAAACAAAATATCATCGAATTAGTCCGTTTTTCCACGTTTTTGTGAATTTTCAGTTTATTGTTATTAATTCATTAAATATACGATAAAAATTATGCAAACACATAATTGATCAGAAAATAACCTTAAATACTTCATTTTCAATCATCTATTTGTTTCTCCTTAAAATACTGAGTAAGATATTGAAAAGGGGAGAAGTTCTGTTTTTATTGCATATATCGAAGTTTCAGTAGGATCAGAACGGTTTTACGTGTACATCTTCCATCGGTAATATAAACCGAAAATCAGGAACATTGTAGTTAATTTTAAGAAAACACATTGATTTTTATCATTTGTATTGGAAGCAATATCTTTATACGTCTTTTCACGGGTTTAAAAAATACGAAAGTTGCTTTATGATTCGAAGTTAAATCCTCAAATTTGGTATAATAATTACTTTTTTCACGTTTTTCATGTAGTTTGTTATTACGTAAATATATTCATTTTTACCAATATTTCGATACTATTTCATGTAGTATCACGATATGTGATTTGGCCTTCATATCTCAGATTTTCGCATAATATTTCATTTTAAGCAAGTTTTCTTGCATTTTGTTTCGTACTAAAAATCAGTGAATTCAGCAATATTTTGACGTTTATCATCCCCTTTTCCTTTATGTGATATAAACAAAATATCGAATTAGGCAATATTTTGCTGTTTTTCCACGTTTTTGTGAATTTTCAGTTTATTGCTATTAATTCATTATATATACGATAAAAATGATGCAAACACATAATTGATTAGAAATTAACCTTAAACACTTCATTTTCAATCAACTATTTGTTTCTCGTTAAAATACTGAGTAAGATATTGGAAAGGGGGGAAGTTCTGTTTTTATTGCATATATCGACGTTTCAGCCGGATTAGAGCGATTTTACGTGTACATCTTCCATCGGTAATATAAACGGAAAATCAGGAACATTTTAGTTAATTCTAATGAAAACACATTGATTTTTATCATTTGTATTTGAAACAACATTGTCATGTCTTTTCTTGGATCTAAATAATACGAAACCTCGCTCTATGATTTGAAGTTAAAATCCTCAAATATGGTACTGCATCCCTCACTTGAGCCTTTGCATCACTCTTTTAAGCCTCTGCATCCCTCTCTTGAGCCTCTGCATCCTTCTCTTGAGCCTCTGCGTCACTCTCTTCATCCTCTTCATCCCTCTCTTGAGCCTCTGCAACACTCTCTTCAGCCTCTGCCTCACTCTCGTAAGCCTCTGCATCACTCTCTTGATCCTGATGCAGAGGCGTAAAAGAGTGATGCAGAGGCTCAGGAGAGTGATGCAGAGGCTGAAGAGAATGATGCAGAGGCTTAAGAGAGTGATGCAGAGGCTAAAGAGATTGATGCAGAGGCTGAATTTTGGAGCCAAATTCTGGCTGTCTGCACGTATTCGCGGTTTGAAATTACGACTTTTTATACCGAAAATATGCCAATTACTGAAAGCGGCGATGGATCACATTTTGCCCAAACCCTCCCTGCAGTTTTCAAAATATCCCAAACATAACAAATTCGACGCTTGAGCAATATTTTTTAGCCAAATTCTGGCTCTCTGCACGTATTCGCAGTTTGAAATTACGACTTTTTATACCGAAAATATGCCAATTACTGAAAGCGGCGATGGATCACATTTTGCCCAAGCCCTTCCTGCAGTTTTCAAAATATCCCAAACATCCCAAATTCGACCCTTGAGCCTAATTTTGGAGCCAAATTCTGGCTCTCTGCACGTATTCGCAGTTTGAAATTACGTCTTTTTATACTGAAAATATGCCAATTACTGAAAGCAGCGATGGGTCACATTTTGCTCAAACCCCTCTGCAGTTTTCAAAATATCCCAAACATCCTAAATTCGATCCTTGAGCCATATTTTGGAGCCTAATTCTGGCTCTCTGCACGTATTCGCAGTTTGAAATTACTACTTTTTTTACCGAAAATATGCCAATTACTGAAAGCGGCGATGGATCCCATTCTGGCCAAACCCTCCCTGCAGCTTTCAAAATATCACAAACATCCCAAATTAGACGCTTGAGCTATATTTTTGAGCCAAATTCTGGCTCTCTGCACGTATTCTCAGTTTGCTATTACGACTTTTTATACCAAAAATATGCTAATTACTGAGAGCGGCGATGGATCACATTTTGCCCAAACCCTCCCTGCAGTTTGCAAAATATCCTAAACATCCCAAACTCGACGCTTGAATCATATTTTGGAGCCAAATTCTGGCTCTCTGCACGTATTCGCAGTTTGAAATTACGACTTTTTATACCGAAAATATGACAATTACTGAAAGCGGCGATGGATCACATCTTGCCCAAACCCTCCCTGCAGTTTTCAAAATATCCCCAACATCCCAAATTCGACCCTTGAGAAATATTTTGGAGCCAAATTCTGGCTCTCTGCACATATTCGCAGTTTGAAATTACGACATTTTATACCGAAAATATGCAAATTACTGAAAGCAGCGATGGGTCATATTTTGCCCCCCCCCCTGCAGTTTTTTAAATATCCTAAACATCCCCTATTCGACGCTTGAGACATATTTTGGAGCCAAAATAGGGTTCTCTGCACGTATTCGCAGTTTGAAATAATTTCATTTTATACCGACAATATGCCAATTACTGAGAACTGCGATGGGTCACATTTTGCCAAAAGCCCCCTGCAGTTTCAAAATATCATAAACATCCCAA
The DNA here is from genome assembly GCF_040958095.1 of Procambarus clarkii. Taxonomy (NCBI): domain Eukaryota; kingdom Metazoa; phylum Arthropoda; class Malacostraca; order Decapoda; family Cambaridae; genus Procambarus; species Procambarus clarkii. The sequence goes on from NC_091228.1 coordinate 10,487,551, forward strand.
ATTCGACCCTTGAGCTATATTTTGGAGCCAAATTCTGGCTGTCTGCACGTATTCGCAGTTTGAAATTACAACTTTTTATTCTGAAAATATGCCAATTACTGAAAGCAGAGATGGAACTCATTCTGCCCAAACCCTCCCTGCAGTTTTCAAAATATCCCAAACATAACAAATTTGACGCTTGAGCCATATTTTTGAGCCAAATTCTGGCTCTCTGCACGTATTCGCAGTTTGAAATTACGACTTTTTATACCGAAAATATGCCAATTACTGAAAGCGGCGATGGATCACATCTTGCCCAAACCCTCCCTGCAGTTTTCAAAATATCCCCAACATCCCAAATTCGACCCTTGAGAAATATTTTGGAGCCAAATTCTGGCTCTCTGCACATATTCGCATTTTGAAATTACGACATTTTATACCGAAAATATGCAAATTACTGAAAGCAGCGATGGGTCATATTTTGCCCCCCCCCCTGCAGTTTTTTAAATATCCTAAACATCCCCTATTCGACGCTTGAGACATATTTTGGAGCCAAAATAGGGTTCTCTGCACGTATTCGCAGTTTGAAATAATTTCATTTTATACCGACAATATGCCAATTACTGAGAACTGCGATGGGTCACATTTTGCCAAAAGCCCCCTGCAGTTTCAAAATATCATAAACATCCCAAATTCGACCCTTGAGCTATATTTTGGAGCCAAATTCTGGCTGTCTGCACGTATTCGCAGTTTGAAATTACAACTTTTTATACTGAAAATATGCCAATTACTGAAAGCAGAGATGGAACTCATTCTGCCCAAACCCTCCCTGCAGTTTTCAAAATATCCCAAACATAACAAATTTGACGCTTGAGCCATATTTTTGAGCCAAATTCTAGCTCTCTGCACGTATTCGCAGTTTGAAATTACGACTTTTTATACCGAAAATATGCCAATTACTGAAAGCGGCGATGGATCACATTTTGCCCAAGCCCTTCCTGCAGTTTTCAAAATATCCCAAACATCCCAAATTCGACCCTTGAGCCTAATTTTGGAGCCAAATTCTGGCTCTCTGCACGTATTCGCAGTTTGAAATTACGTCTTTTTATACTGAAAATATGCCAATTACTGAAAGCAGCGATGGGTCACATTTTGCTCAAACCCCTCTGCAGTTTTCAAAATATCCCAAACATCCTAAATTCGATCCTTGAGCCATATTTTGGAGCCTAATTCTGGCTCTCTGCACGTATTCGCAGTTTGAAATTACTACTTTTTTTACCGAAAATATGCCAATTACTGAAAGCGGCGATGGATCCCATTCTGGCCAAACCCTCCCTGCAGCTTTCAAAATATCACAAACATCCCAAATTAGACGCTTGAGCTATATTTTTGAGCCAAATTCTGGCTCTCTGCACGTATTCTCAGTTTGCTATTACGACTTTTTATACCAAAAATATGCTAATTACTGAGAGCGGCGATGGATCACATTTTGCCCAAACCCTCCCTGCAGTTTGCAAAATATCCTAAACATCCCAAACTCGACGCTTGAATCATATTTTGGAGCCAAATTCTGGCTCTCTGCACGTATTCGCAGTTTGAAATTACGACTTTTTATACCGAAAATATGACAATTACTGAAAGCGGCGATGGATCACATCTTGCCCAAACCCTCCCTGCAGTTTTCAAAATATCCCCAACATCCCAAATTCGACCCTTGAGAAATATTTTGGAGCCAAATTCTGGCTCTCTGCACATATTCGCAGTTTGAAATTACGACATTTTATACCGAAAATATGCAAATTACTGAAAGCAGCGATGGGTCATATTTTGCCCCCCCCCCCTGCAGTTTTTTAAATATCCTAAACATCCCCTATTCGACGCTTGAGACATATTTTGGAGCCAAAATAGGGTTCTCTGCACGTATTCGCAGTTTGAAATAATTTCATTTTATACCGACAATATGCCAATTACTGAGAACTGCGATGGGTCACATTTTGCCAAAAGCCCCCTGCAGTTTCAAAATATCATAAACATCCCAAATTCGACCCTTGAGCTATATTTTGGAGCCAAATTCTGGCTGTCTGCACGTATTCGCAGTTTGAAATTACAACTTTTTATACTGAAAATATGCCAATTACTGAAAGCAGAGATGGAACTCATTCTGCCCAAACCCTCCCTGCAGTTTTCAAAATATCCCAAACATAACAAATTTGACGCTTGAGCCATATTTTTGAGCCAAATTCTGGCTCTCTGCACGTATTCGCAGTTTGAAATTACGACTTTTTATACCGAAAATATGACAATTACTGAAAGCGGCGATGGATCATATTTTGCCCAAACCTTCCCTGCAGTTTTCAAAATATCCCAAACATCACAAATTCGATCCTTGAGCCTAATTTTGGAGCCAAATTCTGACTCTCTGCACGTATTCGTAGTTTGAAATTACGTCTTTTTATACTGAAAATATGCACAATTACTGAAAGCAGCGAAAAGTCACATTTTGCCCAAACCCCCCTGCAGTTTTCAAAATATCCCAAACACCCCAAATTCTACCCTTGAGCTATATTTTGGAGCCAAATTCTGGCTCTATGAACGTATTCGCAGTTTGAAATTACGGATTTTTGTACCGAAAATATGCTAATTACTTAGAGCGGCGATGGATCACATTTTGCCCAAACCCTCCCATTTTACCCAAACCCTATATCACATAAAGGAAAAGGGGATGATAAACGTCAAAATATTGCTATATTCGATGATTTTTAGTACGAAACAAAATTCAAGAAATCTTGCTTAAAATGCAATATTTTGCGAAATTCTGATATTTAAAGGCCAAATCACATATCGTGATACTACATGAAATAGAATCGAAATATTGGTAAAAACGAATATATTCACGTGATGTCACACTACATAAAAAACATGAACAAAATCGCTCTATTACCTTATTTGAGGATTTTAACTTCAAATCACAGAGCGAGGTTTCGTATTATTTAGATCCTAGAAAAGACATATAGAAATGTTGTTTCCAATACAAATGATAAAAATCAATGTGTTTTTATTGGAATTAACTAAAATATTCCTGATTTTCCGTTTATATTATTGATGGAAGATGTACACGGAAAACAGCTCAAATCCGGCTGAAACGTCGATATATGCAATAAAAACAGAACTTCTCTCCTTTTCAATATCTTACTATGTATTTTAACGAGAAACAAATAGTTTATTGAAAATGAAGTATTTAAGGTTTTTTCTCATCAATTATATGTTTACATCATTTTTATCGTATATTTAATGAATTATTAACAATAAACTGAAAATTCACAAAAACGTGGAAAAACGGCAAAATATTGCCTAATTCGATGGTATTTTGTTTAAATCACATAAAGGAAAAGAGGATGATAAACGTCAACATATTGCTAAATTCAACGATTTTTACTACAAAACAAAATGCAAGAAAACTTGCTTAAAAATGCAAAATTTGCGAAATTCTGAGATTTGAAGGCCAAATCACATATCATGAGAAAACATGAAGTAGTATCGAAATATTGGTTAAAACGAATATATATATACGTAAAATCACACTAAATGAATAACGTGAAAAAAGTCACTATATTACCATATTTGAGGATTCTAACTTCAAATCATAGAGCGAGGCTTCGTATTATTTAGATCCAAGAAAAGACATATGACAATGTTGTTTTCAATACAAATGATAAAAATCAATGTGTTTTCATTAGAATTAACTAAAATGTTCCTGATTTTCCGTGTATATTACAGAAGGAAGATGTACACGTAAAACCGTTCAAATCCGGCTGAAACGTCGATATATGCAATAAAAACAGAACTTCTCCCCTTTTCAATGTCTTAATCAGTGTTTTAACGAGAAACAAATAGATGATTGAAAATGAAGTATTTAAGGTTATTTTCTGATCAATTATGTGTTTGCATCATTTTTATCGTATATTTAATGAATTAATAACAATAAACTGAAAATTCACAAAAACGTGGAAAACAGCAAAATATTGCCTAATTCGATGATATTTTGTTTATATCGCATAAAGGAAAAGGGGATGATAAACGTCAAAATACTGCTGAATTCTATGATTTTTAGTACTGAACAAAATGCAAGAAAACTAGCTTAAAATGCAATATTATGCGAAAATCTGAGATTATAAGGCCAAATCACATATCGTGATAATACATGAAATAGTATCGAAATATTGGTAAAAATGAATATATTTACGTATTATCAAACTACATGAAAAACGTGAAAAAAGTCATTACTATACCTAATTTGAGGATTTTAACTTCAAATCATAGAGTGATGTTTCGTATTATTTAGATCCAAGAAAAGACATATGACAATGTTGTTTCCAATACAAATGATAAAAATCAATGTGTTTTCATTAGAATTAACTAAAATGTTCCTGATTTTCCGTTTATATTACCGATGGAAGATGAACACGTAAAACCGCTCTAATCCGGCTGAAACGTCGATATATGCAATAAAACAGAACTTCTCCCCTTTTTAATATCTTACTCATTATTTTAATGAGAAACAAATAGATGATTGAAAATTAAGTATTTAAGGTTATTTTCTGATCAATTATGTGTTTGCATAGTTTTTATCGTATATTTAATGAATTAATAACAATAAACTGAAAATTCTCAAAAACGTGGAAAAACGGATAAATATTGCCTAATTCGATGATATTTTGTTTAAATCACATAAAGGAAAAGGGGATGATAAAGGTCAAAATATTGCTAAATTCGATGGTTTTTAGTACAAAACAAAATGCAAGAAAACTTGCTTAAAAATGCAAAATTTGCGAAATTCTGAGATTTGTAGGCCAAATCACATATCGTGAGAAAACATGAAGTAGTATCGAAATATTGGTAAAAACGAATATATTTACGTAAAATCACACCACACTAAACCCTCCCTGCAGTTTTCAAAATATCCCAAACATCCCAAATTCGACGAATGCGCCATATTTTTATAGCCAAATTCGGGGTCTCTGCACGTGTTCGCAGTAGAAATTATTTCATTTTATACCGAAAATATGCCAATTACTGAGTGCGGCGATGGATCACATTTTGCCCAGGCAATCCCTGCAGTTTTCAAAATATCCCAAACATCCCCAATTCGACGCTTGAGCCATATTTTGGAGCCAAATTCGGGCTCTCTGCACGTATTCGCAGTTTGAAATTACGACTTTTTATACCGAAATTATGCCAATTAATGAGAGCGGCGATGGATCACATTTTTCCCAAACCTTCCCTGCAGTTTTTAAAATATCCCAAACACCCCAAATTCGACCCTAGAGAATTATTTTGGAGCTAATTTCTGGCTCTCTGAACGTATTCGCAGTTTGAAATTACGACTTTTTATACCGAAAACATGACATTTACTGAAAGTAGCATTGGATCACATTTTGCCCAAAACCCTCCCTGCAGTTTTCAAAATATCCTAAACATCCCAAATTCAACGCTTGAGCCATATTTTGGAGCCAAATTCGGGGTTTGGAGCTCTCAGTAATTCACATAGTATCGGTACAAAAAGTCGTATTTCAAACTGCGAATATGTGCAGAGAGCCACAATTTGGCTCCATTATTTGGCTCAAGGGTTGAATTTGGGATGTTTGGGAAATTTTGAAAACTGCAGGGGGGTTTGGGCAAAATGTGACCCATCGCTGCTTTCAGTAATTGACATATTTTCGGTATAAAATGTCGTAATTTCAACCTGCAAATATGTGCAGAGAGCCAGAATTTGGCTACAAAATATGGCTCAAGGGTATAATTTGGGATGCTTGGGATTTTTTGAAAACTGAATGGTGGGTTTGGGCAAAATGTGATCTATCGTCGCTTTCAGTAATTGGCATATTTTCGGTATAAAAAGTCGTTTTTAAAACTGCAAATACGTGCAGAAAGCCAAAATTCGGCGAGAAAATATGGCTCAAGGGTCGAATTTGGGAAGTTTGGGATATTTTTAAAACTGCAGGGAGGGTTTGGGCATAATGTGATCCATCGCCGCATTCCGTAATTGGCATATTTTCAGTATAAAAAGTCATAATTTCAAACTGCGAATACGTGCAGAGAGCCAGAATTTGGCTCCAAAATCCAAAATCCAAGGGTCGAATTTAGGATGTTTGGGATATATGAAAACTGCAAGGGGGTTTGGGCAAAATGTGACGCATCGCTGCTTTCAGTAATTGGCATATTTTCAGTATAAAAAGTGGTAATTTCAAAGTGCGAATGCATGCAGAGAGCCAGAATTTGACTCCAAAATAAGGCTCCAGGGTCGAATTAGTGACGCTTTCGGATATTTTGAAAACTGCAGGAAGGGTTTGGGAAAAATGTGACCCATCGCCGCTCTCAGTAATTGACATTTTTTCGGTATAAAAAGACGTAATTTCAGACTGTGAATACGTGCAGATAGCCGAATTTGGCTCCAAAATATGGCTCAAGGGTCGAATTAGTGATGCTTTCGGATATTTTGAAAACTGCAGGAAGGGTTTGGGAAAAATGTGACCCATCGCCGTTCTCAGTAATTGGCATTTTTTCGGTATTAAAAGACGTAATTTCAGACTGCGAATACGTGCAGAGAGCCGAATTTGGCTCCAAAATATGGCTCAAGCGTTGTGTTTGCATCCTCGTTGAGCCTCTGCATCCCTCTCTTAAGCCTCTGCATCACTCTCTTAAGCCTCTGCATCCCTCTCTTGAGCCTCTGAATCCCTCTTTTGAGCCTCTGCATCACTCTTTTCATCCTCTGCATCCCTCTCTTCAGCATCTGCATCACTCTCTTGGGCCCCTGCATCCCTCTCTTGAGTCTCTACATCACTCTCTTGAGGCTCTGCATCACCCTCTTAAGCCTCTGCATCCCTCTCTTGAGCCTCTGCTACACTCTCTTCAGCCTCTGCATAACTCTCTTAAGCCACTGAATCCCTCTCTTGAGCCTCTGAATCCCTCTCTTGATCCTCTGCATCCCTCTCGTGAGCCTCTGCATCACTCTCAAGAGCCTCTGCATCCCTCTCTTGTGCTTCTGCATCCTTCACTTGAGCCTCTGCATCCCTCTCTTGAGCCCCTGCATCCCTCTCTTGACCTCTGCATCCTCTCTTGAGCCTCTGCATCCCTCTCTTAAGCCTCTACATCACTCTCTTGAGGCTCTGCATCAGCCTCTTAAGCCTCTGCATCCCTCTCTTGCGCCTCTGCAACACTCTCTTGAGCCTCTGCATCACTCTCGTGAGGCCTCTGCATCACTCTCTCGAGCCTCTGCATCACTCTCTTGATCCTCTGCATCACTCTCTTGAGCCTCTGCATCACTCTCTTCAGCTTCGGCATCACTCTCTTAAGCCTCTGCTTTCCCTCTCCTGATGCTCAGCATCACTCTCTTGAGCCTCTGCATCCTTCTCCTGAGCCTCTGCATCACTCTCTTGAGCCTCTGCATCATCCTCTTAAGCCTCTGCATTCCATTTTTGAGCCTCTGCATCACTTTCTTAAGCCACTGCATCCCTTTCTTGAGCCTATGCATCACTGTCTTGAACTCCTGCATCCCTCTCATGAGCCTCTGCATCTCTCGCTTGAGCCTTTGCATCACTCTCTTAGGTCTCTGCATCCCTCTCTTGAGCCTATGCATCACTCTCAAGAGCCTCTGCATCCCTCTCTTGTGCCTCTGCATCCTTCACTTGAGCCCCTGCATCCCTCTCTTGACCTCTGCATCCCTCTCTGGAGCCTCTGCATCCCTCTCTTAAGCCTGTGCATCACTCTCTTAAGCCTATGCATCACTCTCGTAAGCCTCTGAATCACTCTCTTGAGCCTCTGCATCCCTCTCTTGAGCCTCTGTATCCCTCTCTTGAGCCTCTGCATCCCTCTCTTGAGCCTCTGCATCCCTCTCTTAAGGCTATGCATCACTCTCTTATGCCTCTGCATCACTCTCTTAAGCCTCTGAATCACTCTCTTCAAGAGAATCAAGATCAAGAGAATCTGAATCAAGAGAGGAAAGCAAAGGCTTGAGAAAGTGATGCAGAGGCTGAAGAGAATGATGCAGAGGCTCTAGAGAGTGATGCAGACGCTCAAGAGAGTGATGCAGAGGCTCGAGAGAGTGATGCAGAGGATCAAGAGAGTGATGCAGAGGCTTACGAGAGTGATGCAGAGGCTGAAGAGAGTGTTGCAGAGGCTCAAGAGAGGGATGAAGAGGATGAAGAGAGTGACGCAGAGGCTCAAGAGAGGGATGCAGAGGCTCAAGAGAGTGATGCAGAGGCTTGATAGAGTGAGGGAGAGGCTTAGGAGAGGGATGCAGAGGCTCATGAGAGAGATGCAGGATTTCAAGAGAGGGATGCAGATGCTTAAGAGAGTGATGCAGAGGATCATGAGAGAAATGCAGAGGCTCAAGAGGGTGATGCAGAGGATCAAGAGAGGGAAGCAGAGACTTAAGAGAGTGATGCAAAGGCTAAAGAGAGTGATGCAGAGGCTTTAGAGAGTGATACAGAGGCTCAAGAGAGTGATGCAGGGGCTCAAGAGAGTGATGCACAGGATCAAGAGAGTGATGCAGAGGCTCGAGAGAGTGATGCAGAGGCCTCAAGAGAGGGATTCAGAGGTTCAAGAGAGGGATGCAGAGGCTCAAGAGAGGGATGTAGAGGCTCAAGAGAGTTATGCAGAGGCTCAAGAGAGTGATGCAGAGGATTACGAGAGTAATGCAGATGATCAAGAGAGGGATGCAGAGGCTTAGGAGAGTGATGCAGAGGCTGAAGAGAGTGTTGCAGAGGCTTAAGAGAGGTATGCAGAGGCTCAAGAGAGTGATGCAGAGGCTCAAGAGAGTGATGCAGAGGCTCACGAGAGTGATGCAAAGGCTTAAGAGAGGGATGCAGAGGCTCAAGAGAGATAATGTAGAGGCTCAAGAGAGTGATGCAGAGGTTCAACAGAGTGATTCAAAGGCTTACGAGAGTGATGCAGAGGCTTAAGAGAGTGATGCAGAGGCTTAAGAGAGGGATGCAGAGGCTCAAGAGAGGGATGCAGAGGCTAAAGAGAGGGATGCAGGGGCTCAAGAGAGGGATGCAGAGGCTCAAGTGAGGGATGCAGAGGCACAATAGAGGGATGCATAGGCTTTGTGAGTGATGCAGAGGCTCAAGAGAGGGATGCAGAGGCTTAAGCGAGTGATGCAAAGGCTCAAGTGAAGGATGCAAAGGCTCATGAGAGGGATGCAGGAGTTCAGGAGAGAGATGAAGAGGCTCAAGAAAGGGATGCAGAGGTTTAAGAAAGTGATGCAGAGGCTCAAAAGAGGGATGCAGAGGCTTAAGAGGGTGATGCAGAGGCTCAAGGGAGTGATACAGAGGCACAAAAGAGGGATGCAGGGGCTCAAGAGAGTGATAGAAAGGCTCAAGAGAGTGATTCAGAGGTTTACGAGAGTGATGCAGAGGCTTAAGAGAGTGATGCAGAGGCTTACGAGAGTGATGCAGAGGCTCAAAAGAGGGATGCAGAGGCTTAAAAGGATGATGCAGAGGCTCAAGAGAGTGATGCACAGGCTCAAGAGAGGGATGCAAGGGCTCAAGAGAGGGATGCAGAGGCTTAAAAGAGTGATGCAAAGGCTCAAGTGATAGAAGCAGAGGCACAAGAGAGGTATGCGGAGGCTCTTGAGAGTGACGCAGAGGCTCAAGAGAGGGATGCAGAGGCTTAAAAGAGTGATGCAAAGGCTCAAGTGAGGGATGCAGAGGCTCATGGGAGGGATGCAGGAGTTCAAGAGAGGGATGCAGAGACTCAAGAGAGGGATGCAGAGACTCAAGTGAGGGATGAAGAGGCTCAAGAGAGGGATGCAGAGGCTCTTGGGAGTGATGCAGAGGCTCAAGAGAGGGATGCAGAGGCTCAAGAGAGTGATTCAGAGGCTTACGAGACCGATGCAGAGGGTTAAGAGAGTGATGCAGAGGCTTAAGAAAGTGATGCAGAGGCTCAAAAGAGGGATGCAGAGGCTTGAAAGGGTGATGCAGAGGATCATGAGTGATGCAGAGGCTCAAGAGAGGGATGCAGGGGCTCAAGAGAGTGATTCAGAGGCTCAAGAGAGTGATGCAGAGGCATAAGAGAGAGATGTAGAGGCTCAAGAGAGTGATGCAGAGGTTCAAGAGAGTGATTCAGAGGCTTACGAGAGTGATGCAGAGGATTAAAAGAGTGATGCAGACGCTTAAGAGAAGGATGCAGAGGCTCAAGAGCGGGATGCAGAGGCTCAAGAGAGGGATGCAGGGGCTCAATAGAGGGATGCAGAGGCTCAAGTGAGGGATGCAGAGGCAATAATAGAGGGATGCATAGGCTCTTGTGAGTGATGCAGAGGCTAAAGAGAGGGATCCAGAGGCTTAAGCGAGTGATGCAAAGGCTTAAAAGAGGGATGCGGAGGCTCAAGAGAGGGATGCAGAGGCCCAAAAGAGGGATGCAGAGGCTCAAGAGAGGGATGCAGAGGCTCAAGTGAGGGAGGCAGAGGCACAAGAGAGGGATGCAGATGCTCTTGAGAGTGATGCAGAGGCTCAAGAGAGGGATGCAGAGGCTTAAGAGAGTGATGCAAAGGCTCAAGAGAGGGATGCAGAGGCTCATGAGAGGGATGCAGGTGTTCACGAGAGGGATGCAGAGGCTCAAGAGAGTGATGCAGAGGCTTAAGAGAGGGATGGAGAGGCTGAAGAGAGTTATGCAGAGTCTGAAGACAGGGATGCAGAGGCTGAAGAGAATGATGCAGAGGCGTAAAAGAGTGAAGCAGAGGCTCAGGAGAGTGATGCAGAGGCTCAAGAGAGTGATGCAGAGGCTGAAGAGAATGATGCAGAGGCTTAAGAGAGTGATGCAGAGGCTAAAGAGATTGATGCAGAGGCTGAATTTTGGAGCTAAATTCTGGCTGTCTGCACGTATTCGCGGTTTGAAATTACGACTTTTTATACCGAAAATATGCCAATTACTGAAAGCGGCGATGGATCACATTTTGCCCAAACCCTCCCTGCAGTTTTCAAAATATCCCAAACATAACAAATTCGAAGCTTGAGCAATATATTTTAGCCAAATTCTGGCTCTCTGCACGTATTCGCAGTTTCAAATTACGACTTTTTATACCGAAAACATGCCAATTACTGAAAGCGGCGATAGATCACATTTTGCCCAAACCCTCCCTGCAGTTTTCAAAATATCCCAAACATCCCAAATTCGACCCTTGAGCCTAATTTTGGAGCCAAATTCTGGCTCTCTGCACGTATTCGCAGTTTGAAATTACGAGTTTTTATACTGAAAATATGCCAATTACTGAAAGCAGCGATGGGTCACATTTTGCTCAAACCCCCCTGCAGTTTTCAAAATATCCCAAACATCCTAAATTCGATCCTTGAGCCATATTTTGGAGCCTAATTCTGGCTCTCTGCACGTATTCGCAGTTTGAAATTACGACTTTCTTTACCGAAAATATGCCAATTACTGAAAGCGGCGATGGATCACATTTTGCATAACCCTCCCTGCAGTTTTCAAAATATCCCAAACATCCCAAATTCGACCCTTGATCCTAATTTTGGAGCCAAATTCTGGCTCTCTGCACGTATTCGCAGTTTGAAATTACGACTTTTTATACTGAAAATATGCCAATTACTGAAAGCAGCGATGGGTCACATTTTGCTCAAACCCCCCTGCAGTTTTCAAAATATCCCAAACATCTTAAATTCGATCCTTGAGCGATATTTTGGAGCCTAATTCTGGCTCTCTGCACGTATTCGCAATTTGAAATTACTACTTTTTTTACCGAAAATATGCCAATTACTGAAAGCGGCGATGGATCCCATTCTGGCCAAACCCTCCCTGCAGCATTCAAAATATCACAAACATCCCAAATTCGACGCTTGAGCTATATTTTTGAGCCAAATTCTGGCTCTCTGCACGTATTCGCAGTTTGCTATTACGACTTTTTATACCAAAAATATGCTAATTACTGAGAGCGGCGATGGATCACATTTTGCCCAAACCCTCCCTGCAGTTTGCAAAATATCCCAAATATCCAAAATTCAACCCTTGAGTTATATTTTGGAACCAAATTCTGTCTTTCTGCACTTGTTCGCAGTTTGAAATTACGACTTTTTATACCGAAAATATGACAATTACTGAAAGCGGCGATTGATCACATTTCGCCCAAACCCTTCCTGCAATTTTCAAAATATCCCAAACATCCAAAATTCCACGCTTGAGCAATATTTTGGAGCCAAATTCTGGCTTTCTGCATGTATTCGCATTTTGAAATTACGACATTTTATACCGAAAATATGCAAATTACTGAAAGCAGCGATGGGTCATATTTTTCCCCCCCCCCCCCCCCCCCTGCAGTTTTTTAAATATCCCAAACATCCCCTATTCGACGCTTGAGACATATTTTGGAGCCAAAATAGGGTTCTCTGCACGTATTCGCAGTTTGAAATAATTTCATTTTATACCGACAATATGCCAATTACTGAGAACTGCGATGGGTCACATTTTGCCAAAACCCCCCTGCAGTTTCAAAATATCATAAACATCCCAAATTTGACCCTTGAGCTATATTTTGGAACCAAATTCTGGCTGTCTGCACGTATTCGCAGTTTGAAATTACAACTTTTTATACTGAAAATATGCCAATTACTGAAAGCAGAGATGGAACTCATTCTGCCCAAACCCTCCCTGCAGTTTTCAAAATATCCCAAACATAACAAATTTGACGCTTGAGCCATATTTTTGAGCCAAATTCTGGCTCTCTGCACGTATTCGCAGTTTGAAATTACGACTTTTTATATCGAAAATATGCCAATTACTGAGAGCGGCGATGGATAACATTTTGCCCAAACCTTCCCTGCAGTTTTCAAAATATCCCAAACATCACAAATTTGATCCTTGAGCCCAATTTTGGAGCCAAATTCTGACTCTCTGCACGTATTCGTAGTTTGAAATTACGTCTTTTTATACTGAAAATATGCACAATTACTGAAAGCAGCGAAAGGTCACATTTTGCCCAAACCCCCCTGCAGTTTTCAAAATATCCCAAACATCCCAAATTCTACCCTTGAGCTATATTTTGGAGCCAAATTCTGGCTCTTTGAAAGTATTCGCAGTTTGAAATTACGGATTATTGTACCGAAAATATGCTAATTACTTTGAGCGGCGATGGATCACATATTGCCCAAACCCTCCCATTTTACCCAAACCCTATATCACATATTGGAAAAGGGGATGATAAACGTCAAAATATTGCTATATTCGATGATTTTTAGTACGAAACAAAATTCAAGAAATCTTGCTTAAAATGCAATATTATGCAAAATTCTGATATTTAAAGGCCAAATCACATATCGTGATACTACATGAAATAGTATCGAAATATTGGTAAAAACGAATATATTCACGTGATGTCACACTACATAAAAAACGTGAACAAAATCGCTCAATTACCTTATTTGAGGATTTTAACTTCAAATCATAGAGCGAGGTTTCGTATTATTTAGATCCTAGAAAAGACATATAGAAATGTTGTTTCCAATACAAATGATAAAAATCAATGTGTTTTTGGTGGAATTAACTAAAATATTCCTGATTTTCCGTTTAAATTATTGATGGAAGATGTACACGGAAAACAGCTCAAATCCGGCTCAAACGTCGAGATATGTAATAAAAACAGAACTTCTCTCCTTTTCAATATCTTACTGAGTATTTTAACGAGAAACAAATAGTTTATTGAAAATGAAGTATTTAAGGTTTTTTCTTATCAATTATATGTTTACATCATTTTTATCGTATATTTAATGAATTATTAACAATAAACTGAAAATTCACAAAAACGTGGAAAAACGGCAAAATAATGCCTAATTCTATGGAATTTTGTTTAAATCACATAAAGGAAAAGAGGTTGATAAACGTCAACATATTGCGAAATTCAATGATTTTTACTACAAAACAAAATGCAAGAAAACTTGCTTAAAAATGCAAAATTTGCGAAATTCTGAGATTTGAAGACCAAATCACATATCATGAGAAAACATGAAGTAGTATCGAAATATTGGTTAAAACGAATATATATATACGTAAAATCACACTAAATGAATTACGTGAAAAAAGTCACTATATTACCATATTTGAGAATTCTAACTTCAAATCATAGAGCGAGGTTTCGTATTATTTAGATCCAAGAAAAGACATATGACAATGTTGTTTTCAATACAAATGATAAAAATCAATGTGTTTTCATTAGAATTAACTAAAATGTTCCTGATTTTCGGTTTATATTACCGATGGAAGATGTACACGTAAAACCGTTCTAATCCGGCTGAAACGTCGATATATGCAATAAAAACAGAACTTCTCCCCTTTTCAATGTCTTACTCAGTGTTTTAACGAGAAACAAATAGATGATTGAAAATGAAGTATTTAAGGTTATTTTCTGATCAATTATGTGTTTGCATCATCTTTATCGTATATTTAATGAATTAATAACAATAAACTGAAAATTCACAAAAACGTGGAAAACAGCAAAATATTGCTTAATTCGATGATATTTTGTTTATATCGCATAAAGGAAAAGGGGATGATAAACGTCAAAATATTGCTGAATTCTATGCTTTTTAGTACTGAACAAAATGCAAGAAAACTTGCTTCAAATGCAATATTATGCGAAAATCTGAGATTATAAGGCCAAATCACATATCGTGATACTACATGAAATAGTATCGAAATATTGGTAAAAATGAATATATTTACGTAATATCAAACTACATGAAAAACGTGAAAAAAGTAATTATTATACCTAATTTGAGGATTTTAACTTCGAATTATTGAGCGACGTTTCGTATTTTTTAGATCCTAGAAAAGACGTATAAAGATGTTGCTTCCAATACAAATGATAAAAATCAATGTGTTTTCATTAAAATTAACTAAAATGTTCCTGATTTTCCGTTTATATTACCGATGGAAGAAGTACACGTAAAACCGTTCTAATCCGGCTGAAACGTCGATATATGAAATATAAACAGAACTTCTCCCTTTTTCAATATCTTACTCAGTATTTTAACGAGAAACAAATAGATGATTGAAAATGAAGTATTTAAGGTTATTTTCTGATCAGTTATGTGTTTGCATCATTTTTATCGTATATTTAATGAATTAATAACAATAAACTGAAAATTCACAAAAACGTGGAAAAACGGCAAAATATTGCCTAATTCGATGATATTTTGTTTGAATCACATAAAGGAAAAGGAGATGATAAAGGTCAAAATATTGCTAAATTCGATGATTTTTAGTACAAAACCAAATGCAAGAAAACTTGTTTAAAAATGCAAAATTTGCGAAATTCTGAGATTTGAAGGCCAAATCACATATCGTAGGAAAACATGAAGTAGTATCGAAATATTGGTAAAAACGAATATATTTACGTAAAATCACACTACATGAATAACGTGAAAAAAGTCACTATATTACCATATATGAGGATTTTAACTTCAAATCATAGAGCGAGGTTTCGTATTATTTAGATCCAAGAAAAGACATATGACAATGTTGTTTCCAATACAAATGATAAAAATCAATGTGTTTTCATTAGAATTAACTAAAATGTTCCTGATTTTCCGTTTATATTACCGATGGAAGATGTACACGTAAAACCGCTCTAATCCGGCTGAAACGTCGATATATGCAATACAACAGAACTTCTCCCCTTTTTAATATCTTACTCAGTATTTTAATGAGAAACAAATAGATGATTGAAAATTAAGTATTTAAGGTTATTTTCTGATCAATTATGTGTTTGCATAATTTTAATCGTATATTTAATGAATTAATAACAATAAACTGAAAATTCTCAAAAACGTGAAAAAACGGATAAATATTGCCTAATTCGATGATATTTTGTTTAAATCACATAAAGGAAAAGGGGATGATAAAGGTCAAAATATTGCTAAATCCGATGGTTTTTAGTACAAAACAAAATGCAAGAAAACTTGCTTAAAAATGCAAAATTTGCGAAATTCTGAGATTTGTAGGCCAAATCACATATCGTGAGAAAACATGAAGTAGTATCGAAATATTGGTAAAAACGAATATATTTACGTAAAGTCACACCACACTAAACCCTAACTGCAGTTTTCAAAATATCCCAAACGTCCCAAATTCGACGCATGAGCCATATTTTGGAGCCAAATTCGGGGTCTCTGCACGTGTTCGCAGTAGAAATTATTTCATTTTATACCGAAAATATGCCAATTACTGAGTGCGGCGATGGATCACATTTTGCCCAGGCAATCCCTGCAGTTTTCAAAATATCCTAAACATCCCAAATTCGACCCTAGAGAATTATTTTGGAGCTAATTTCTGGCTCTCTGAACGTATTCGCAGTTTGAAATTACGACTTTTTATACCAAAAACATGACAATTACTGAAAGTGGCGTTGGATCACATTTTGTCCAAACCCTCCCTGCAGTTTTCAAAATATCCTAAACATCCCAAATTCAACGCTTGAGCCATATTTTGGAGCCAAATTCGGGGTCTCTGCACGTGTTCGCAGTTTGAAATTATTTCATTTTCACATTTATATTTTTTAATTATTTCACATTTTTCCCAAACCTTCCCTGTAGTTTTTAAAATATCCCAAACATCTCAAATTCGACCCTAGAGAATTATTTTGGAGCTAATTTCTGGCTCTCTGAACGTATTCGCAGTTTGAAATTACGACTTTTTATACCGAAAACATGCCAATTACTGAAAGCGGCGTTGGATCACATTTTGCCCAAACCCTCCCTGCAGTTTTCAAACTATCCTAAACATACAAAATTCAACGCTTGGGCCATATTTTGGAGCCAAATTCGGGGTCTCTTCACGTGCTCGCAGTTTGAAATTATTTCATTTTATACCGAAAATATGCCAATTACTGAGTGCGGCGATGGACCACATTTTGCCCAGGCCCTCCCTTCAGTTTTCAAAATATTCCAATCATCCCAAATTCGACCATTGAGAATTATTTTGGAGCCAAATTCTGGCTCTCTGCAAGTATTCGCAGTTTGAAATTACGTCTTTTTAACCCAAACATCCCAAATTTGACGCTTAAAATTATGCGAATTACTGAAAGAAGCGATGGGTCACATTTTGCACAAACCCCCCTGCAGTTTGCAAAATATCCCAAACATGCCAAATTCGACCTTTGAGCCATATTTTGGAGCCAAATTCTGGCTTTCAGCGCTAATTCGCTGTTTGAAATTACGACTTTTTATACCTAAAATATGCCAATTACTGAAAGCGCCGATGGATCACATTTTGCCCAAACCCTCCCTGCAGTTTACTGGGGGGTTTGGGCAAAATGTGACCCATCGCTTCTTTCAGTAATTGGCATATTTTCAAGCGTCAAATTTGGGATGTTTGGGATAAAAAGTCGTAATTTCAAACTGCGAATACTTGCAGAGAGCAAGAATTTGGCTCCAAAATAATTCTCAATGGTCGAATTTGGGATGATTGGGATATTTTGAAAATATTTTCAAATTTGAAAAATTTGGGATGCAGAAGCTGAAGAGGGTGATGCAGAGGCTGAAGAGATTGATGCAGAGGCGTAAAAGAGTGATGCAGAGGCTCAGGAGAGTGATGCAGAGGCTCAAGAGAGTGATGCAGAGGCTGAAGAGAATGATGCAGAGGCTTAAGAGAGTGATGCAGAGGCTAAAGAGATTGATGCAGAGGCTGAATTTTGGAGGCAAATTCTGGCTGTCTGCACGTATTCGCGGTTTGAAATTACGACTTTTTATACCGAAAATATGCCAATTACTGACAGCGGCGATGGATCACATTTTGCCCAAACCCTCCCTGCAGTTTTCAAAATATCCCAAACATAACAAATTCGACGCTTGAGCAATATTTTTTAGCCAAATTCTGGCTCTCTGCACGTATACGCAGTTTGAAATTACGACTTTTTATACCGAAAATATGCCAATTACTGAAAGCGGCGATGGATCACATTTTGCCCAAACCCTCCCTGCAGTTTTCAAAATATCCCAAACATCCCAAATTCGACCATTGAGCCTAATTTTGGAGCCAAATTCTGGCTCTCTGCACGTATTCGCAGTTTGAAATTACGACTTTTTATACTGAAAATATGCCAATTACTGAAAGCAGCGATGGGTCACATTTTGCTCAAACCCTCCTGCAGTTTTCAAAATATCCCAAACATCCTAAATTCGATCCTTGAGCCATATTTTGGAGCCTAATTCTGGCTCTCTGCACGTATTCGCAGTTTGAAATTACGACTTTTTTTTTACCGAAAATATGCCAATTACTGAAAGCGGCGATGGATCCCATTCTGGCTAAACCCTCCCTGCAGCTTTCAAAATATCACAAACATCCCAAATTCGACGCTTGAGCTATATTTTTGAGCCAAATTCTGGCTCTCTGCACGTATTCGCAGTTTGCTATTACGACTTTTTATACCAAAAATATGCTAATTACTGAGAGCGGCGATGGATCACATTTTGCCCAAACCTTCCCTGCAGTTTGCAAAATATCCCAAATATCCAAAATTCGACCCTTGAGTTACATTTTGGAACCAAATTCTGTCTTTCTGCACTTATTCGCAGTTTGAAATTACGAATTTTTATACCGAAAATATGACAATTACTGAAAGCGGCGATTGATCACATTTTGCCCAAACCCTTCCTGCAATTTTCAAAATATCCCAAACATCCAAAATTCCACGCTTGAGCAATATTTTGGAGCCAAATTCTGGCTTTCTGCATGTATTCGCAGTTAGAAATTATTTCATTTTATACCGAAAATATGCCAATTACTGACAGCGGCGATGGATCACATTTTGCCCAAACCCTTTCTGCAGTTTTTAAAATATCCCAAACATCCCAAATTCGATCCTTCAGCCATATTTTGGAGCCAAATTCTGGCTCTCTGCACGTATTCGCAGTTTGAAATAACGACTTTTTATACTTTTTTTTTTAGATATATACAAGAGTTGTTACATTCTATTACAGCCACTAGTACGCGTAGCGTTTCGGGCAGGTCCCTGGAATACGATCCCCTGCCGCGAAGAATCGTTTTTTCATCCAAGTACACATTTTACTGTTGCGTTAAACAAAGGCTACAGTTAAGGAATTGCGCCCAGTCAATCCTCTCCGGCCAGGATACGAACCCATGACATAGCGCTAGCGGAACGCGAGGCGAGTGTCTTACCACTACACCACGGAGACTGTAAATCCAAAATCCATATACAAAAAATATGCTAATTACTGAGAGCGGCGATGGATCACATTTTGCCCAAACCCTCCCTGCAGTTTTCTAAATATCCCAAACATCCCAAATTCGACGCTTGAATCATATTTTGGAGCCAAATTCTGGCTCTCTGCACGTGTTCGCAGTTTGAAATTACGACTTTTTATACCGAAAATATGACAATTACTGAAAGCGGCGATGGATCACATCTTGCCCAAACCCTCCCTGCAGTTTTCAAAATATCCCCAACATCCCAAATTCGACCCTTGAGAAATATTTTGGAGCCAAATTCTGGCTCTCTGCACATATTCGCAGTTTGAAATTACGACATTTTATACCGAAAATATGCAAATTACTGAAAGCAGCGATGGGTCATATTTTGCCCAAACCATACCCCCCCTGCAGTTTTTTAAATATCCCAAACATCCCCTATTCGACGCTTGAGACATATTTTGGAGCCAAAATAGGGTTCTCTGCACGTATTCGCAGTTTGAAATAATTTCATTTTATACCGACAATATGCCAATTACTGAGAACTGCGATGGGTCACATTTTGCCAAAACCCCCCTGCAGTTTCAAAATATCATAAACATCCCAAATTCGACCCTTGAGCTATATTTTGGAACCAAATTCTGGCTGTCTGCACGTATTCGCAGTTTGAAATTACAACTTTTTATACTGAAAATATGCCAATTACTGAAAGCAGAGATGGAACTCATTCTGCCCAAACCCTCCCTGCAGTTTTCAA